>NC_041234.1:117255594-117263638 GCF_002837175.3 Physeter macrocephalus
GAGGCCCGCGTACCACAAAAAAAAAAAAAAAAAAGAATGTCCTTGATGAATCATTAAAAATTAATTATATTAAATCTTGATCTTTGCCTTTCTACAATATTCTGTGTGACAAAATAAGTACATATAAAAGGGTTTCTTCTGTTTTATAAATAAGTTCATTAACATAACAGTGTAAAACAATTATACTTCAATTTTTAAAAATTGTGTTGCATAGTTTCAAAAAATTTTTTTAAGCTCTTCTTCTGCATACCAAAGTCTAATGAGTTGTGAACTGAACTAACTGCTTTTCTTATGCGATAACAATTTTACTTGAAAGAACGAATCAGAGATAAACTGTGGTCATTCAAATTTGGATATTTAGGAGACATTTCCTTGAAAGTGAACAAAGTGAGTCTATCACTTCAAGAAAAACAACTGACAGTATTTTTTGCCCGTGATAAAATTCCAACTTCAAAATGGAAATTAGAATTTTGGAAAACTTGAATCTGCCACCTTGAATTTAATAGCTTCCAGGTGCTTATGGATTTTTCTAATAAGTTGGGCAGTGATATTAATGAATGTGAATTTCTGATATTATATAATGGAATGCATCAACATTTGGAAGATCTGCATAATCCAGTGAACCAGTATTTTAGAAAAATATCCCTAATGTATAATGTTACAAACTTAGGCATGGGTAAAAGGTCCACTCAAAGTGTACCTAAGATCAATGTATTTTAATTTAATTTAATTTAATTTATTTTTAAATTGAAGTATAATTGACTTATAATATTATATTAGTTTCAGGTATACAACACAATGATTTGATATTTTTATACATTACAAAATGATCACCATGAAGTCTAGTTACCATCTGTCACCATACAGAGTTAGTACAATATTATCAACTATATTCCCTATACTGTACATTATACCACTGTGATTTATTTTATAACTGGAAGTTTGTACCTCTTAAAGTCCTTTCCTAATTTTTCCCACCCCCCCCACCCCTGCCCCTCTAGCAACCACCAGTTTTTTCTCTGTATTTATGAGTCTGTTTCTACTTTGTTATGTTTGTTTAGATTCCACATATAAGTAAAATCATACGGTATTTGTCTTTCTCTGTCTGACTTCTTTCACTTGTCATAATACCCTCTAGGTCCATCCATGTTGTTGCAAAAGGCAAGATTTCATTCTTTTAGATGTCTGAGTAATATTCT
Organism: Physeter macrocephalus; assembly: GCF_002837175.3. Taxonomy (NCBI): domain Eukaryota; kingdom Metazoa; phylum Chordata; class Mammalia; order Artiodactyla; family Physeteridae; genus Physeter; species Physeter macrocephalus. Next base: position 117,256,794 of record NC_041234.1, read on the forward strand.
ATTGTATTCCATGTACATGCTCCACATGTATTCCATGTGACAGATACCACATTCTCTTTATCCATTCCTCTGTCGATGGACACTTAAGTTGCTCCCATATCTGAGCTATGGAAAATAGCACTGCAAAGAACAGAGGGGTGCATATATCTTTTTTAATTAGTGTTTTCATTTTCTTCAGGTAAATATCCAGAAGTTGGATTTGCTGGATCATATGGTAGTTCTATTTTCAATTGTTTAAGGAAACTCCATATGTTTCCATAATGGCTGTACCAATTTACATTCCAATCAACAGCGCACAGTGAAGGAAACCATCAACAAAACAAAGAGTCAGCCTGCTGAATGGGAGAATATATTTGCAACTGATATGTCTCATAAGTGGTTAATATTCAAAATACATAAAGAACTCATACAACTCAATGTCAACAAAACAAACAATCTGATTAAAAAATGGGCAGAGGACCTGAGTAGACATTTTTCCAAAGAAGACATACAGATGGCCAAGAGGCACGTGAAAAGATGTTCAACATCACTAATCATCAGGGAAATTCAAATCAAAACCACAATGAGATATCACCGCACACCTGTCTAAATGGCTATTGCCAAAAAGACAACAAATAACAGGTATAAGCGAGGAAGTGGAGAAAAGGGAACCCTTGTGCACTGTTGGTGAGATCAATGGATTTTAACATAGTCGAGTATGAAAGCTTCATTAATATGGTTTCAGAATACACATTTTAAATGTTAAGAAACTACCACTTGTTGAGTTTGGTAAAATATAAAAGAATATCCACAACTATATAAAAAGGCTATTGGAATATACCTCAGTTTTCCAACTTTGTATCTGTGTGAGGCCAGGTTTCTTTTATATACTTCAGCCAAAACAATATAATGCAACACATTGAATACAAAAGTGGTTATGACAAATCCACTATCTGTTATTAAACCAGACATTAAAGAGATTTGCGAAGAACTTAATGCAGTTCTGACTAAATGTGTACAGATTCAAAGTGATTCCAATAAAAATTCCTATTTTTTCCCAGGGGAAGTTAAACTGATTCTACATTTTATATGAAAAGAGCAAATATCTTAAAATAGTCAATATACTCCTAAAAAAGAACAAGGTAGGGAGACTTACCCTACTTGATATCAAGACCTAATTTTAAGCTGCACTATATAAGGTAGTGTAGGATTGGCACCAGGGTAAGCAAATATACTAGTGGAACAAAGTAGATATCCCGGAAACCAACACACACACATATTGAAATGATATATGACAGAATTGACATTGCAGACCATTGGAAGAAATAGCAGCAGGGGAAGGGGGGAAGGATAAATTGGGTGATTGGGATTGACATATACACACTACTATATATAAAATAGATAACTAATAAGGACCTACTGTATAGCACAAGGAACTCAATACTCTAATGACCTATATGGGAAAAGAATCTAAAAAAAGAATAGATATATGTATATGTATAACTGATTCACTTCACCGTACACCTGAAACTAACACAACATTGTGAATCAACTATACTCCAATAAAATTTTTTAAAAAAAGAAATAGCATTAAATATATATTACTGAGACAATTAGCTATTCAAATAAAGAAAAATGTAAAATTGGATCCCCATCTCAGCATACTAAAAAAATCAATTCCAAGTGGAATAAAGACTTGAATGTAAACTGTAAAACTATAAACTTTTAGAAAACAATATTGGTAGATATCTTTATAACCTCAGAGTAGAGAAATTTTATAACAAGTTACCAAAAGCATAAATTATAAAGAAAATAACTAATAAATACATGAAAATTAAGATCTTTGGTTCATCAAAAGATACAATAAAGAGGGTAGAAAAACAAGCCACAAATACCTAAAGATATTTGTAACACCTATTACCTACAAGTAATTCGTATCCAAAATATATAAAAGACTCTTACAAACCAATCAGAAAAAATATACATAACCCAATAGGTTAAAAATGGGCAAAAGAACTGAATAAGCAGTTCCCAGAAGATGAAATATAAATGGCCCATACACTTATGGAGAGATGCTTATTCTCATTAGCAATCAGAGAAATGCAAATTGAGAGCACAAGGACATATCATTTCACACACAAAACATTGGTAAATATTAGAAAGTCGGACAATACTAAGTCTCAGCAAGGATGTAGAGAAACAGGAATTCTTGTCCACTGGTGGGAGTGTAAATTGGTACAACCAATGACTGTGGTAGCCATAGAAGTGTGCCACTCAACTTCCCTTCAGGAGAGCCTGCTGCAGAGAGCATGGCTGACTGACAGCCCCAGCTGCCAGCCTTCTGGATCTACCACCATGTTTGCCCCAAAGCCACACTTCCCCCAGGGTTGCTCCCAGCCGATGACTGAGCACTGCAGGGGTACTAGCGGTGGACCATTCCTGTGGGATGCAGGACTCCTCTAACAGCGGAGTTTGGCACAGAAACACTTCATCAGCCTGTCTGAGATCCTTCTTAGTCAATTTTGCTTCCTTCTTTCTCTCCTTTCACAGAGTCCAGACCAACACTGAGGTCTGAAGGCTCTCCCTGCCTACATCTCTCTGCTCTTTCCTGTTTACCCTTTATGGGCATTCCCTCAGTAGATCCTTCGCACACTTAGTTCCATCTTGGTAATTCTTCTTCTTCATGGACCTAAGCTGACACTACCACTCTGGAAAATATCTTGAGATTACATGGTAAAGTTGAACATGGCATATTCTATGACCCCACAATTTTACTTTCAATGGTGTGCCCTAGAAAAACTCATACCATGATACATGTACAAAAATGTTCACAACAGCATGGTACTAAATAGCCCCAAACTGGATAACTGTCCAATTATTGGTCAGTGGTAGAATGGGTAAATGAATTGTGGTTTATTCATACCATGGTTACATTCCAGCCCGAGCTGCTGTATATTGATTCATAGGCTGCGTATAGCAGAACTCTGGAGAAGGGGGCAGTCACACGGACTAAGAACAAACTACAGTTAGATGCATTGACATGGAAAATCTTGAAAATGACAGTGAGTAAAAGAAGCAAGTAACAGAAAATTCCCTAGAGTAGGATTTCATTTAAAGTTCAAAAACAGGGAAAACTGAGCAATACACTGGTCAGGATTTGCGACAAAATGGATGGACTTCGAAGGTATTATGCTGAGTGAAGTAAGTCAGATGGAGAAAGACAAATGCCATATGATCTCACTCATATGTGAAACATAAAAAACAAACAAACAAAAATAAATGAACAAAGCAAGCGAAAACAAACACGTAGATACATACATATGGAGAACAGAGAAGTGGTTACCAGAGGGGAAGAGGCGGCGGGGTGGGGGGGGGCGGGCGTGAAATGGGTAAAGGAGATCAACTGATGAGCACACTGTAAGGTATATAGAAGTAGAAATATAATGTTGCACACATGAAACTTGTATAATGTTATAAACTAATGTTACCTCAATTAAAAATACATCTAAATTTTAAAAATACACTGGTTAGAGATGTATGTATAAGCGCAAAAAGCAAAGGAATGATAGATACAAAATTTAGGAGAAAGGTTACCCCTGGGGTGGGGCTGGAGGGGCAGTGAATACAGGGGGCTTCTAAGTTACAGGTAATGTTCCATTGCATAAGGCGGGTGGTGGGTTCTAGTTATTAATTATTATTATTTTGTGTGCATATTTCACAATATTTTGAAGGCATTGGAAGCCCCAGGTCATAACAACTTAAAACAACCTATTTTCTAGTCCCTTTTAAAAACCGGCACTAATGACTTTCAGCATATCCTTTCCTAGGTTGATGGGCTAGACCTGATCTGGGGAAAGGAAACAATAAGCAGTCACTCACATTTCCCCTCTTCACACACAGGGAACACATTCTCTGGGGAGCAGAGATCACCACAACAGATGAGACAGGTGTGCTGCCTGATACTTCCCTCAAGTCCCAGTTAGTCATGCAGCAAAAGGAACTCAAAATAAAGCAGGCACAACGTTTGTTATTATTAAATAGCTATAAAGGTATTTTTTAAAGTATCCTGTGTAAATGTTTCCCTTTCAGAGTTAGAGAATTTGAGGAGGTGGGTTAGTTAGGGAGATCTCTCATAAGAAATCACTGGCAGAAATGACCCCTCCCTTCATTTCCACAGACAGAGTTGTTTGCAGGCTGAAGCCCTCCTTAACCAATGGCCCTCACTCTGGGTATGGCCAGATGCTGGACTCCCCTCCCAAGACCATTAACATCCTCCATAGCCCTGGAGTGAAGATGCTCCAGGAAGGTCTCCCACAGGGATAGGAATAACGCCCACCATTGAGTGAGAACTTTCCAGAGTGAGCCTGTGAAGATGGAAGATGTAGTTTTAAGCGGTCCAAGACCTGCAACCGCTGCAGTCATTGACTGCCACTAACTTCATTGTCCTGGTAATAATATCAATACACTTATTACAAAATTATCACATCAAAAGATAAGAAAACAGGGCTTCCCTGGTGGCGCAGTGGTTGGGGGCCCGCCTGCCGATGCAGGGGACGCGGGTTCGTGCCCCGGTCCGGGAAGATCCCACATGCCGCGGAGCGGCTGGGCCCGTGAGCCACGGCCGCTGAGCCTGCGCGTCCGGAGCCTGTGCTCCGCAATGGGAGAGGCCACGGCAGCGAGAGGCCCGCGTACCGAAAAACAAAAAAAAACCCCAAAAGATAAGAAAACAGAATGGTGCTTCATCAAATCTAACTTTCACAGCACTCTTATGAAGCAGTTACCTACTGTCCCCGTTTTGCAGATAAGAAAACTGAGGCGCCAGAGGGGAAGTGACATGCCCAAGGGCACCCAGCTGACGAGAGGTATAGATCTTGTAGCATTGGATCCCAGAGCTAAATCCTAGGCTCAAGCCCCTCCAGCATGATACTTAATGTGTCCTGTGGGTTCTGTAGCTCAAACCTCTCTTACCTATCATCTCCTTTCCATTCCTACCTGCACTCACTTCCCTAAGTCTCTCAATACTTTTTGACTTGACTATTGCAAGAGACTTCTGAAAGCCTCCTGTCCCCTCTTTCTGGCCTATGCTGTTCATCCACCAGCTGGTACAATGGCTGCCTTCTCTATGTAGCCTCCATGAATTTCTGCACACCACGCTCCTTCCTTTGAGTTCCCATGGCACTATGCTTGAACCACTTTTGAGGACTTGTTTCACCCAGCTTTGCACATAGCTATCTCTCCTAAATCCTACACTTCATATACCAATCTAGGTAATGCAAATTCACTTGCGGCTTTTTAGCATCAGTGTTAGTTTTAGTTCCAGTGCATCTGAATCAAGGGTCATTCTTATTGACAGTAACTTTAAAAAAAATAAAAGAAAGAAAAGAGGAAACCAGAGAAAGGGACAGGAAAAGGGAGGTAAAGAGAAAGTCAAAAGAATTGAGTCTCACAATGAAGCTTGGGAGAAAGGAAAGAAGCTAAGGAAGGAAGGAAGCTAAGGAAGCTAAGAAGCTTTAGAAGCTAAAGTTAAACAAGGCCAAGCCGGTCAAGGCTCTATATTATGGAGACATGGGCAACACCTCTATCACTGTGGAGATTAGGGCAAATAGAAGTTGTCTAATGGGGGAAAGGACCCACTGATGGGAGTCTCTACAGCCTTAGATCAACCCGGAGAGGCCCTGAACATGATTCATGACCTCAGTCCCCTTAACTGGTTTTTTCCCCATGAGGTCTAAAATTCTTCAGGAATGAAGAATTTTGTGTAAGTAAACATAATAATGGCAGCTTCAATGCATTTAATACTTACTGTGTGCAGGCACTGGATGAAATGCTTTGTGAACATTATCTCACAAGTCAGGCACTATCATTTTCTTCACGTAATAACAGAAGGAACTGAAGTTTGACAGATGCAGTGCCTTGCCCAGGGTCACACAGCGCATGAAGGGAAGTTCTGGAATTCAAACCCAGGGCACTGGGACTTGGACACCCATTAGGCTCTGGTGTCTCACAGAATATACTCCAGGGCGAATGAGACTAGAGTGATAATGGGGTATACTGCAGCAGTGCCATGGGAGGGCAGGGAGAGACTGTTTCCAACTGGGTAAATCCAGGAAGACTTCGAGGAGGAGGTGGGTTTCAGTGAAATACACTGTCGTTAGAGACACATCTGGACTGCTGCACCTGGCAGGGTCAACCCTGTTAATTTCCTCTAGCAGAGACCATCAGGAGCACATCTATAGTTGAAGAAATCAGGGTTATTGACTCTTTGCAATGAGGTGATCACACACCATAGGGATCTGTGTGGTGTCACAGTAAAAGGGGGACAGACAGCACTCATTGTAAGATTTCAGATTGCATTAGGTGATTTGGGGAAGTGTTCCGGAAATGGGCTCTGCTATGGATTGGATGCTGTCAAGAAACTGGGATAATTTTATGACTAGGAATAATAATATTTATCTAGAAGGTGGGAAAAACAGAATGAGGCTAAGGCTCTACTTGTTTTGTTTTGTTTTGCTTTGTTGTGAAGAACCTAGGAGCAGGACAGGAATAAAGATGCAGACCTACTAGAGAATGGACTTGAGGATACGGGGAGGGGGAAGGGTAAGCTGGGACGAATTGAGAGAGTGGCATGGACATATATACACTACCAGATGTAAAACAGATAGCTAGTGGGAAGCAGCCACATAGCACAGGGAGATCAGCTACATGGCTTGTGACCACCTAGAGGGGTGGGATAGGGAGGGTGGGAGGGAGGGAGACGCAAGAGGGAAGAGATATGGGGACATATGTATATGCATAGCTGATTCACTTTGTTGTAAAGCAGAAACTGACACACCATTGTAAAGCAATTATACTCCAATAAAGATATT
>NC_041234.1:117263720-117287286 GCF_002837175.3 Physeter macrocephalus
GGAAGGGTAAGCTGGGACGAAGTGAGAGAGTGGCATGGACATATATACACTACCAAACGTAGAATAGATAGCTAGTGGGAAGCAGCCGCATAGCACAGGGAGATCAGTTCGGTGCTTTGTGTCCACCTAGAGGGGTGGGATAGGGAGGGTGGGAGGGAGATGCAAGAGGGAGGGGATATGGGGATATATATGTACGTATAGCTGATTCACTTTGTCATACAGCAGAAACTAACACAACAATGTAAAGCAATTATACTCCAGTAAAGATGTTAAAAAAAAAAAGCAGCGGCTACTCATGTTCACCAGGATAGTGAGATGTTCAGTCAGTTTAGTGGTTTGGACAATGTCCTTGCTTCTGCCAGTGCTCAGAATGGTCTTGTATGATGTTAACGCTCTGTGAAATTATTTCTGTTCAACACCAAGGTCTAGATGAGCGTGCCAGGCTAAGCTTCTGGCTGTCAGGGGCTGCTTTTCTCTTTCTCAACACTTACTTCTGCTCAGACTAGTTGGGTCTGAGGGTTTGGGGTACTTAAAGGCAAACAGATGCATTTAATGAGACAATACATACAAGAAGGATGCCTGCCATTTGTAGAATACCAGGTACCATCATAAGGATTTTGCATGCAGTAATTTATTTAATCCTTACACAATCAAGTGATATAGTGTCAAGTATCTTCTCCATACTTTAAAATATTGTGGCAAAAAGTAATAACATAAAGCATACCATCTTAACCATTTTTAACTTTCTCCTCTTGCAAAACTGAAACCATACCTGTTGAATCTCTTTTTCCCCTCCCCCCAGCCCCTGGCAACCACCATTATATGTTTTGCTTTTTAAAGTTTGACTTTTTGCTCTTAAGCGTTTTGAGTACCTTAGATATCTCATATAATTGGAATCATGCAGTATTTGTCATTCTGTGACAGGCTTATTCACTTAGCATAATGTCTTCAAGGTTCATCCATGTTGCAGCATGTGACAGGGTTTCCTTTTTTAAGGCTGAATAATATTCCACTGCATGTATATATGACATTTTCTTTATCCATTGATCCAGCAATGAATACTTGGGTTGATTCCACCTCTTGGATATTGTGAATAATGTCACAATGAACACGGGTGTACAAATATCTCTTTGAGATCCTGCTTTCAAATATTTTGGACAAACACCCAAAAGTAGGATTGCTGGATCATATGGTAGTTCTATTTTTCATTTTTTGAGTGATGTCCATGTTGTTTTTCCGTAGCAGCTGCACCATTTTACATTCCAACCAACAATGTACAAGAATTCCAATTTCTCCACAACACTTATTATCTCTTGTTCTTGTTTTATTCTTGATAAAAAGCCATCCTAATGGGTGTAAAGGGATACCTCATTGTGGTTTGGATTTGCGTTTCCCTGGTGATCAGTGATGTTGAGCATTTTTTCATAAACCTGTTGTCCATTTGTATATCTTCTTTGGAGAAATGTTTATTTAAGTCCTTTGCGCATTTTTAATCAGATAATCTGGGGTTTTTTTGTTGTTGTTTATAGTTCTTTATATATTCTAGACATTAATCCCTTATCAGACATATGGTTTGCAAATATCTTCTCCCATTTTATAGGCTGCTTTTTTGCTCTGTTTATTGATTCCATTGCTGTGCAGAGTCTGATATAGCCCCATTTGTTTAATTTTGCTTTTGTTACCTGTTTTCTCAATTTTCTTCTTTCGTTGCCTGTTTGTCCCCTATTATTTTCTTCTACTAGTTTTATAGCTTCAGGTTTTACGTTTAGGTCTTTGATTCCTTTTGAGTTTATTTTTGTTTATAGTGTAAGATAAGGGTCCAACTTTATGCTTTTGCATGTGGATATCCAGTTTTCTCAACATCATTTGCTAAAGAGACTATCCTTTCTCTGTCATGTAGACTTGGCACTCTTGTAGAAGATCATTTGACCTTATACGTGGGGATATACTTCTGGGCTCTCTATTCTGTTCCATTTGTCTATATGTCTGCTTTAAAACAGTACCACACTGTTCTGATTACTATGGGTTTGTAATATGTTTTGAAACTGGGAAATTTGAGGTCTGCACCTTTGTCTGTATTTCTTAAGATTGTTTTGGTTACTCCGGGTCCTTCAAGATTCCATATGAATTTTAGGATTTTTTTCCATCTCTATAAATAATGACATTGGAATTTTGATAGGGATTGCATTAGATGTGTAGATAGCTTTGGGTAATATCAACATTAACAGTATTAAATCTTCCAATCCATGAACATGGAAATCTTTCCGTTTATTTCTGGCTTCTTTAATACCTTTTATCAATGTTTTGTGGTTTTTGGTGTACAAGCCTTTCCCCTCCTTTGTTAAGCTCATTTCTAAATATTTTATTTTATTTTTAATTTATTTTTAAAATTTATTTTTGCCACACTGCACGGTTTGTGGGATCTTAGTTCCCCGACAAGATATTGAACCTGGGCCCCGGCATTAAAAGTGCAGGGTCCTGACCACTGGACCACCATGGAATTCCCTTAAATATTTTATTATTTTTGATGCTATTATAAATGGGATTGTTTTCTTAATTTCCTTTTTGTATTGCTCATTGTTAGTGTATAAAAACATAACTGATTTTTTGTGTTAATTTTGTATACTGTGAAATTACTGAATTCCTTTACTAGTTCTAATATTGTGTGTGTGGACTCTTAAGGCTTTTCTACATGTAAAATCATGTCATCTGAAGACAGAGATGTTTTTAACTTTTTTCTTTCTGACCTGGACGCCTTTTGTTTATTTTTTTCTTCCCTAACTCTTCTGGCTAGGACATCCAGTATGGTGTTGGACAGAGATGGTGAGAGTGGGCAACCTTGCCTTTATCTTGATCTTAGAGGAAAAGCTTTCAGTTTTTCACCATTGAGTATGATGTTAGCTGTGGGCATTTCATATATGCTCATTATTACGCTGAAGTAATTTTTTTCTATTCCTAGTTTGTTGAATTAAAATTTTATCATGAAAAAGTATTGAATTTTTTTCAAATGATTTTTCTACATCAATGAGATTATCCTGCAATTTTTGCCCTTCATTCTGTTAATGTGGTGTATTACATTAATTGATTTTCATATGTTGAAACATTCTTGTATTCCAGGAATAATTGCCATTTGGTCGTGATGTATACTCCTTTTAATGTGTTGCTGAATTCAATTTACTAGTATTTTGCTGAGAATTTTTGCGTCAATATTGGTCAGGGATACTGGTCCATGGTTTTCTTTTCTTGTAGTATTTTTGTTTGATCTTTGTATCAGGGTAATGCTGACCTCATAAAATGAATTTAGTACTGTTCCCTCCACTTCATTTTTTCAGAAAACTTTGAGGAGGTTTTGCATTAATTCTTCTTTAAATGTTTGTTAGAATTCACCAGTGAAGCCATCTGGCCCTGGGCTTTTCTTTGTTGGGAGGTTTTTGATTATTGACTCAATCTTCTTACAAGTTATAGGTCTATTCAGATTTTTTATTTCTTCATGATTCAGTCTTGATAGGTTACATGTTTCTAGGAATTTTTTTCATCTAGGTTACCCAATTTGTTGGGGCATAATTGTTCATCATAGTCTCATGATTTTCTTTTATTTCTGTGGCAGTGGTTGTAATGTCTCTTTCACTTCTAATTTTAGTTATTTGAGTCTTCTCTCTTTCCTTCTTAGTCTAGCTAAGGGTTTGTAAATTTTCTTAATATTTTCAAAAAAGCAACTCAGTTTTGTTGATTTTGTTCTATTGTTTTTCTCTTCTCTATTTTATTTATTTCCGTTCTAATTTTTATTCTTCCTTTCCTTCTGCTAACTTTGGGTTTTGTTTGTTCTTTTTCTATTTCCTTGAGGTATAAAGTTAGGTTGTTGATTTGAGATCTTTCTACTTTTTAAATGTAGGAATTCATTGCTATAAACATCCTTCTTAGTACTGCTTTTGCTGCGTCCCATAACTTTTGGCATGTTTTATTTTTGTTTTCATTTGTCTAAAAATATTTTCTAATTTCCTTTGTGATTTCTTTTTTGACCCATTGGTTGTTCAAGATTGTGTTTATTTTCTATATATTTGTAAAATTCCCAGTTTTCCTTTTGCTATTGATTTCTAGCCTCATTCCATTATGGTACTGAAGTCTCCTACTATTATGGTGTTGCTGTCTATTTTTCCCCTCAACTCTGTTAATGTTTGTTTAATATATTTGGGTGCTCTGCTGTTAGATGCCCATTTATTTATAATTGTTATATCTTCTTGGTTACACTTTTATCTGTGTATGATGTCTTTTTTTGTCTCTTGTGACAGTTTTTAGCATAAAGTCTATTTTGTCTAAGTGTGGCCAGCCCTGCTCTCTTCTGGTTACCATTTGCATGGAATATCTTTTTCCATCCTTTCACTTTCAGCCTACATGTGTCCTCAAATCTAAAGTGAGTCTCTTGTAGACAACACAGAGTTGGATCTTCTTTTTCCATTTTTACCCATTCTGCCACTCCATGTCTTTTGATTGAGGAGTATATTAGTCTGCTCAAGCTGTCATAACAAAATACCACAAAGTGTGTAGCTTAAAAAACAGACATTTATTTTCTCAAAGGAGAAAATATTTTCTCCAGTTCTGGAGCTAGAAGTCTATGGTCAAGGTGCCAGCAAATTTAGTTTCTGGTGAGCACTCTCTTTCCTGGCTTGTAGATGGCTATCTTTTCTGTGTGTCTTCATAAAGCCTTTCCTCTTTGCTTATATGTCAAGAGAGAGGAAGATTTCTGGTGTCTCTTCCTCTTCTTATGAGGACATCAATCCTATTGGATTAAGGTCCCACTCTTATGAACTCATTTAATCTTAATTACTTCCCTAAAGGCCCTATCTCCACATACAGTCACAACTGGGGTTAGGATATCAACACGTGAATGTGGTCAGGGGCACAATTTAATCCATAACAGGGAGTTCGGTCCACTTACATTTAAAATAATTACTGATGGTGAAGGACTTATTTTTGCCATTTTGCTAATTCTTTTTTGTATGTCTTGCAGTTATTTTGACCCTCTTTTCCTCTCTTGCTGCCTTTCTTTGTGTTTTGTTGATTTTTTATAGTGACATGGTTTGATCCCTTTTTAAAAAATGTTTAATTTACTTTTGGTTCCACTCATACTTTTTATTGTTTTTCTCTTTTAGTTGAGGTGTAGTTGACGTACGATACTATATAAGTTTCAGGTGTACAACATAGAGATTCACAACTTTTAAAGGTTATATTCCATTTATAGTTATTATAAAATATTGGCTATATTCCCCGTGTTGTACAATATATCCCTGTAGCTTATTTTATTATTCTTTTTAAATTTATTTATTTTATTTATTTATTTTTGGCTGTGTTGGGTCTTCGTTGCTGTGCGTGGGCTTTCTCTAGAGGCAGCGAGCGGGGGCTACTCTTAGTTGAGGTGTGCGGGCTTCTCATTACAGTGGCTTCCCTTGTTGAGGAGCACGGGCTCTAGGCACATGGGCTTCAGTAGTTGTGGTGCATGGGCTCAGTAGTTGTGGCTTGCGGGCTCTAGAGCACAAGCTCAGTAGTCGTGGCGCACAGGCTTAGTTGCTCTGCGGCATGTGGGATCTTCCCAGACCAGGGCTTGAACCCATGTGCCCTGCATTGTCAGGTGGATTCTTAACCACTGAGCCACCAGGGAAGCCCTAGTTTTTTTTCTACATACTAGTTTGTACCTCTCTCATTTCTTTCATGTATCTCCTATAGGTATTTTTCTTTGTGGTTACCATGGAGATTACATCAGACACCTTATATTTATAACAATCTATTCTAAACATGACAATTTAACTCCAATTGCATACAAAACCTCTACTGTTTTACATCTCCTCACTTTGTTATTGATGTCGCAAATTACGTCTTTTTTGTATTTTGTAGCCATTAACATGTGTTTATCCTTATAATTATTTTTTATGCTTCTATAATTTAAAGTCTATACAAGGATCAAAGGGATTAAAAGTGATTTAGGCACCATTATTATACTATTACAGGTGTTTACTTGATCAGAATGAGCTGTGTCAGCTTGGGAAAGGACTATCATGGGTAAAATGCAGTGGATTTTCTCACCCATTTTAGTGTGGCTGTTCTTGGCTTTGTGCTTGCCTGAGGGTTCTGCAATTTCTTAACTGATTTTTGGAATACCATAAAGGCTTCTTGGATCAGATATTGTTGTTAGGTTGGCATCTCTGTATGGGAACAAGGTCTGGGGCTTTCTATTCCATCATCTTCCTCTATCGCCATGCCTTTTAAGGAACGATAACTTTGAGGCTTAGAGAGAGATTAAATGAATTGCCCAAAAATACACGGTGAGAAAGTTGCAGAACTGGATTCTGAAAGAGGGATAGTCTGAGCACCAGTCTGTGTGCTTAGCATCTGTACCCCGTTCTGCAGCTGGCAGTCAAGGAAAAGAAGAAGAATCATGCAATCTGAGGCCATTCCACGCAGGGGCAAAAAAGGGCTATGACGCTGAGTCAAGTAGGAAAAGGTCTCCTTTCCTACTGGGCGTTTTGTTTACATAGGCAAACTAATAAGGAGGGTTTTTGTTTTTCTTTAATGGAATTAAACAGGTCTCCAATTGCGAATCTAGAAAGTCTTCTTTTCATTAAAGTGTATTCAATTTTATTACATGTTATTAGGTATCAGGCTGCTAAAAGGATTTATAAATTGTTGACTCATGAACTTTTTTTTTCATTGAGGTATAACTGACATAGATTATATTAGTTTCAGGCATAAAACATAATGATTCAATATTTGTATATATAGCAAAATGATCAACATGATAAATCTAGTTAGCATCTGTCACCATGCACAGTTACATTTTTTTTCTTGTGATGAAAACTTTGAAGATCTACTCTCTTAGCAACTTCCAAATATGTAATACAGTATTATTAACTCTAGTCACCAAGCCGTACATTACATCCCCATGATAGAGATCGCTTTTGAATGGTTTACAGTAACATATGTTTTATATATAAAATAGTCTTTTTTAAAGTTTGGAAAGGGGGTGTCTTGAAGGTTCTTTTTTGAATCATTTACTTGAAAGGTGCTTTCTGGCCTAGTTCCATCACTACCTCCCCCTATGACCTAGAGCAAGTCACATGGCCTTACAAGAAACACTAAAGGGAGTCCTCCAAGATGAAACAAAGGATGCTAGCTAGAGAGCAACACAAAAGCATACCAAAATATAAAGCTCTCTGGTAAAAGTAAATCCGTAGACAAATACAGAGAAAGGAGTCAAACAGGATGCCATAGCCAAAGGACAACCAGATTTTGAGTCTTGAACCTGCCGCTGCCTAGACAGAGCATTAAATAAAATAATGTGCGTAAAAGTACCTCGTAACTGTACTTCAGTGGGTACTTTGGTTATAATTATCTTTGCCTTTTATATTATCTTCCAGATCTCGTCCACAGGCACAGAACCTTTCCCAGCTATGATAGTTATACCCACAAGTTCATTGCTTGCCCCTTGATCTTATCGTGGACTCGCGTGCCTGTTTCTATATCATCACTATCATCATTTTTGAAGGTAGTGTGCTATCCTAAGTGGATATGCCAAAATGCATCAAGCCGTTTCTCCACTCTTGGGTGGCATATTTATTTCTGAAGCTTGGCTATATAGATAACAATGAGCATCTTTTAATGGTTTGTATTTTTTGAACCTCAACAGGAAACGTTAAACTCTACTTCAGAGGTCTGTAAGGGCGAACGAAGTTCTTCTTCTGAGAACATAATTGGCCAAAGTCAGGCTTGCTGCCAGTGAGGCTTTCATGAGCCAGAGCCTCAGGACCCATCAAAGGTGCTTTGTGCCCCCGCAAAGTCAGGAGACAAAGACAGTGAGGGGCCCGGGCAGCGATTTTTCAATGTAGCTGTGGGAATTGCTGTGCATGTGGCTTGGAGCACTCATTTAGAGATTGGAATAGATGTAAACACAACTTGCAAGGACCAAAAGCCAAAGTCTTGGTCCACAGAGGTTACAATTCAAAACAGTCTAATTGGATGTGGGAACAAAGAGCAAAATGGCCCAGGCTGACAAGTCACCAGGCATCTAAAGATGGGATTGGTGCTGTCAGAGGCTTGGCCAGGAGGCAGGTCTGAGACAGGCCAGACTCGGAGAAGCAGTCGGAAGGAAAGGAGGCCAGAGCCAAGCACCATTCGAGGGCAGGAAAGGCTCAGAGAGCAGAGGCGGTGCAGTGCAGCGAGAGGAATCCAAATCCATTCACAGAGTGTCAGGCCTTTTCTAAGCTGCCTCGTTAGGAAAGACCAGGGGGAGTGGAGGGAAGTGGCCTCTCCTGGGAAAATGCACGGAACGTTCTGGCCCCTCCTGGCTTCCCCCGACCCAGTGTGCCGGTTCAGTCTTTGAACAAGTCATGCCCTCCCTCACTTTCAAGCTTTCTTCAGCTTCCAACACTCTCTCTTCCCACCTTCCTCACCTGGCTGATCCCTACTCACCATTCAGCTCGAACTGAAATGGCACTTTCTCCCGGCAGTGTAGACTTGACTTAGGCACTCCTCGGCATCCTGGGCCTATTCCACGGTGACACTTGTCAAACTCTTTGGTAATTGGTACCTTCCTGTCTCTCCCATAATCCGTGAGCTCAGAGGGGGCAGGCACTACATCTGTCTTGCTCACCGCTGACTGCTGGCACAGAATAGGTACTTGATAAATGTTTTGCAAAAAATAGTAAATAGATGAAAGCAAATTGATCGATTCCTTTTAGTCTAGTTACCGCTTACTGAGTTCGTGGTCTGTAGCAAGTTTTGTTCTAAGAGTGGTGAGCAAGACTGGCACGGTCCCTGTCCCCATATGTGAGTCCATTACCTATCTAGTGGGGAAAGAGAGAATTCTGTTATAGGGACTTCCCTGGTGATCCAGTGGTTTGGACGTGGCGCATTCACCGCCAAGGGCCCAGGTTCAATCCCTGGTCGGGGAATTAAGATCCTGCAAGCTGCGAGGGGAGGCCAAAAAGAAAAATAAAACAAATCAAAAAGAATTCTGGTATAAGCGCTCCAGAAGTGATGCAGAGTGCTCTTGGGGAAGCGAGGGTGCAAGTTGAAGAGAAAGACAGGAGAAGGCTCCACGGAAAGGAAAGGATTGCAACTTAGCCTTGGAAGTCCAATAATCCTTTAGCAGACAAAGAGGGGGAGAAAGGATGTTTCTGGCAGACCGAGCAGCTAGAGCAAAGTCATGGAACCGCAAGTAATGGAAGATGTTCAGGGGACAGCAAGCAGGCTGGGTGACCACTGTCAGAGATACCCGTTTTGCTTTCAGGTGAGGATAGAAAGTAGGCAGCAGTCAGATCACAGAGGACCATCTTTTCCAAGCTAAAGAAAATGCACTTCATCTCCCGGTCAAGGGGGAGATATAAGAAGAGCTATACTTTTGTTGATGGACAGATTGCCTTGGGACAATAGCCTGCCTGGTTGGGAAGCTTTGGTCTGTAGGCACCAAGGATGGGAGGAAATGTTCTTAGGGAAACCCTGTGGTTTGTAGTCTAAACTTGTGTAACTGTTTATGAAACTACAGAGGATGTAGAAAGGATGTTGGCTGCATCCTGGAATACTCACGTGAGAGAGGCTGGTTTGGGGTCAAGTCTATGATCCACATTTCCCTGGCACAGGCCAACCACACAGCTAGAGTACAGGTACAGGTGAGAGGTACTGAATGGGTGCAGTGGAAAGGGCAGAGGGCAGGAAGACAGGTTAGGGTTCCAACTCCAGCTCTGCTGTGCAACAGCGGGCAACTCCCTTCTCCCCTCTAGGCTTCTGTCTTCCCTGCTAAGTCCTTTTCATTCTAATGTCGTATGGTTTGATGGGCAGCTTGGATACACAGTTGAGTTATGGGGGATGACGCACTGCAAGGTAGCTGCTAGCCTTTATGCAAATATGAAAAAAGTCACCCCTTTCACTAGACATTTTGCTTACATAAGTTGGAAAACTACTCTAAGAAATAGATAATCCTTGCTACCTACTAAAGGAAGGGCATCCTCTAGGGTGGTGTAGGTATAAAATCTACACAATGTGCAGCAAACCTGGATCCACATGGTGCTCATGTCAGAAATCAGGGGCTGGCTATGGAGAACAGTATATGGAGGTTCCTTAAGAAACTACAAATAGACCTACCATATGATCCAGCAATCCCACTCCTGGGCAGATATCCGTAGAAAACCATAATTTGAAAAGATCCACGCACTCTAATGTTCGTAGCAGCACTACTTACAATAGCCAGGACATGGAAGCGACCTAAATGTCCGTCGACAGAGGAATGGATAAAGGAGATGTGGTGCATGTATACAATGGACTATTACTCAGCCATAAAAAAACAAAGTAATGCCATTTGCAGCAACATGGATGGACCCGGAGATTCTCATACTAAGAGAAGTAAGTCAGAAAAAGAATGACAAATATTATATATCACTTATATGTAGAATCTTAAAAAAAAAGATACAAAAGAACTTTAACACAAAACAGAAATAGACCCACAGATATAGAAAACAAACCTGTGGTCACCAAAGGGAAAGGGAGGGAGGGATAAATTAGGGGTTTGGGATTAACAGATACACACTACTATATGTAAAACAGATAACCAGAAAGGACCTACTGTATAGCACAGGGAACTCTACTCAATATATTGTAATAACCTACAAGGGAAAAGAGTCAACAAAGAATGTACATATATGCACACACACACACACACACACACACACACACACACACACATATATAATATATAACTGAATCATTCGGTGTACACCTGAAGCTAACACAACATTGTAAATCAACTACAATTTTAAAAAAAGAATTTGGTTTAAAAAAGAAAGAAAGAAAAGAAATCAGGAGCTGGGAAGGCCATCAGTCTGGCCCAGTGAGGCATATCTTACTGATCCAGGACCAATGAGGAAGAATGTGGCTTTTAGGATAAGCAAAGTAGATTAGAAGAGCCTACCGTTAAGCAAGAACCCGAAGAAGTCCCATCAACAGAGTGAGGGTGGCAGTCCCACAGCTATCTCTTCTTCATGGGCCAAGCAAAACCCTCCAAAATGACATAGCCAAAGGCTACAGCTGGATATGGGATTGGGCTGGGGAACGGAGGAACGTGGATTAGTTGAATGGCCCAATTGCTGTACGTGATAGAAAAGAGATACATTTCTGTCATTGGCCCTTTGTGGATGACAACAAATACTTGACCAGGTCCTCTCAGGCAAGACTTTCTCAAGTTCATTTCAAAGATGCCCTAGACACCTCAGATGCCCAGACAGCGAGAAACAGTGGACTTGGCCCAGAAGTCTCCTGAATATTTTAAAGAACTGGTGTTCCTTCCTCTACAAATGAAACCTCCACAGCACATGATGGGTACATTTATCTAGGACTGACTTATTTACCAGCAACTAAAAGTTGAAATTAGCTGGTCCCTAAAGGCAACTTTGTCCTTCCCTGCCTGATGCTTTAATAAATCATCCCAAGCAAGGAGGTCGGGAGGCACTGGGGGAAGGTACCACATTTGCTTTCCACATTCTCACATTCTGCCTGAGCCAGCATTTTCCATTTAGGGCCTGTGATGGTCCCCTTGAGACCATCTGTGTGAGCGTGTGATTTCTAGCTTCTGGGGGCCTGACCATGTGTTTGCCTTGGCCAACTATAACAGGAAACTTTCTTTCGCTTTTTGGGGTTTCAAAATTTAAAGTCCTGGGAATGTTTTAGGAACAGGCCCCTGACCAGGACAATGTTTCTACTGTAATAGAGCATAACAGGGAAGATTCTCAGGAGCATAATCCTTCTCCTTCCCCAGCCACACTTTTGAAGAGAGCAAAAGAGACCTGACTTGAATGTTCATATTTCTGTCCATTCCCCGGCTGCTGTGAGAAATGTGAGTGTGCACGAAACACTCTCCTCTGGTGTTGGCAATCCAGGAGCCACAGAAGATGACATTTTTTTCTGCCAAATAAGTAGTACACCCAGGAGCTGCTAGGAGAAAGAAAGACTTAGCATGGTCTGGCCCTGAGGATGAGTGCAGCCACAGCTTGTGTTCCAGAGATGGTTCAGTGAGGGTGATGGTGATGGGGGTGGGGATGGTGATGGAGGTGGGGATATGGTGATGGAGGTGGGGACGGTGATGGAGGTGGGGACGGTGATGGAGGTGGGGATATGGTGATGGGGGTGGGGACGGTGATGGAGCTGGGGACGGTGATGGAGGTGGGGACGGTGATGGAGGTGGGGATATGGTGATGGAGGTGGGGACGGTGATGGAGGTGGGGACGGTGATGGAGGTGGGGACGGTGATGCAGGTGGGGATGGTGATGCAGGTGAGGTGGTGACGGTAGTGGTGATGGGGACGTGGTGGGAATGGCCATGATAAGGCCAGAGGGGCCTTTCTCCTGGGCTGAGAGGGTGGGGGAGGACCTATAAACTGTGAGCCTTAGCGATCCATCTGTAAATATAGGCAATGTGTAATCTGGTCTGGGGCTCCTAAAGCCAGGAGTTCAAGACCTCTTGTAACTAGCTTGCTCGGCAATGGAAGAGAGCACTGGAAATCACAGGTACCCCCTGAGACTTTTAAAAGCCAACAAGACATGAAAGCAAAAGGTCCTTGGCCTTACTTGGTTCCTCTTCTTAGGTCGGCATTGCAATAGCTGAATCACAGTTTCCATATTAGGTATTTGTATTTTCTTCTATTTGTATGTTTTGAGTTTTTTTTTTTTCCCTTAACAAATGAGTACCCCCGTTGCCAGGATCTGAGAATGAGGCAGCTCATTAACTGTTATGATCTTAGAGGGCATTCTTCTAAATATTTAGAAACAAATCACTAAATCTTTTGTTATGCCTTCAATAAAAATTTCACAAATCAAATCACCACTCATGTCATTTGATAGCTATTTTCCCTCTTTACCCCAACAAGGAAGCCATAAGGAAGCTTGAAATTTCACTATTTGCTTCCAGGGTTACAAGAACTTAAATAGTGAGACTGTTATTCCACATTTTGTACTTTTTTCCAAACAGATGAATTCTTCATGATGTTTTTGATGGAAATGAAGAGAATAAAATTAGCGTTAGCATTTTATCATGAAATTAAGAAATTGAAGGAAAATGTCAGAGTGCCCATTCTAGCTGGAGCCCAAAGGAGAGGAGAGAGAGAGAGACAGAGGCAGAGGCAGAGGCAGAGAGGTGAGTCCTTGAGCCTCAGAGCCTGAGTTGTTTGAGTTGTAAAATGAGGATGTTAACCTAGGTAGGTAGTGGTGTGATTAAAGCTGATGTATGGTGCCGCACCCAGAGGCAGCCTGATCCATGCCACTTGCTCTGAAGGAGCTATTTGAGGCAACAAATGGGACATCATTGTCTAGCCATTTTCTGTGGGCCTGCCATGCACTACATGCTGAACTGGGTATCCATTATCAAGCCCTCTCAAGTCCTTTATGGAACCAGCTGAGAAATAAACAGAAACATTCTGTGGTTAATGCTTCACATTAACTCTATGAAGGAGATGCTATGACTGCTCCCAGTTTATAAATAAAGAAACTAAGGTTGAGGCAGGTCAACTAATTTGCCCAAGATCACACAGTAACTAGAACAATTTGTGTTTCTAACCCAGGACTGTGGATGTCAGACTCCGTGTTCTTTCCTATAATCCACTTTCCCCAGAATTTGTATGACTGAAATTTTTCGGTGGCCTCATTGAATCATAGAGATATCACAACTGGAAGGGATCTCAAGACATGATCTAATCCATCCACCTCTTTTCACAAATGAGAACATTGACGTTCTAAATTGGGTAAGTGGTTTGACCTAGGTCACACAGAAGATGATTGGGAACAAGAATCAGAGTATGCAAGCCCAGGAGGGGCCCTCCCTAGGAAACCACGCCCCCTCCAGGCCACACTGCTCAGAAGAGTGTGACCTAGGTTCCTGCCCCCTGGCCCAGGGCTGGTCCTCCTCTAGCAGGGGTGCTTGACCTGTGAACTAGAAACCTGATTTGGACCAAAGTTACACTGTTAGTTTCAGCGCTTCTAAGTAGAATTTAGAATTTCCCCCAATTAATGAATGTAGCTAATTAGCCACAGTAGAATCAGCAGTCAGTACTTGTCACATGTTACCAAGGGCAATTACAGATCTTTGCAAATCACTTCAGAGTTGTTGAAGATATCTCCAAATGTCACTTATACTCACGACTAAAATTACAGTCGTTGTTCAAAAATCCTTGATGAAGAAGTGCATATGCTACTGTAACACACATTTGTTTGCTAAAACACTTTATAACTATATTTCAGTATTATTGGTTCCCTTTCTAATCTCATGTGTTTTATACATTTAAAGACCTTTCTGAAACGGGCCTATAGGCTTCAGCAGACCACCGAGGGGGCCAGGGCACAACCAGGTTAAGACCTCCTGCCCCACAGTAAATTGCACTCTTAGTCCTGACAAGGCTACCCTCCAAGGGTGAACAGTTCAGCACAAACTCGTCACCATAGTAGTACAACTCAGAGCTATTCTGCAACAGCAGGCCACGCATGGGCTTGGCTCAAGGAAGGAGCAGCAGCCATGCTGGAGGAACTGTGCCATCAGCCAACACCAAAACTCAGCTGCAAGCTCAATCCCTTCTCAGTAACCCCACAGGAGGTTTGCTACATGATCTCCTGGGCTGCGGTGTCACTGGCCTGTGTAGACTGAATTCTCCCCTTCAGTGTGCAAGACCTGATTCTTCATTCTAGCAAGAAATGAGTGTCCCTGGACTTGTGCAAAGAGCATGACCTCAAAATAGCTTGTCAATGGAAACAACCTAAATGTCCATCCACAGAGGAATGGATAAAGAAGATGTGGTGCATATATACAATGGAATACTACTCAGCCAGAAAAAAGAATGAAATCATGCCATTTGCAGCAACATGGATGGACCTCGAGATGATCATACAAGGTGAAGTAAGTCAGAAAAAGAATGACGAATATCATATGATATCACTTATGTGTGGATAAAATATGACACAAAAGAACTTATTTATGAAACAAAAACAGACTCACAGACATAGAGAACAGACTGGTGGTTGCCAAGGGGTAGGGGTGGGTGGGGGAGGGATGCAGAGGCAAACTATTGTATATAGGAAGGGTAAACAACAAGGTCCTACTGTACAGCACAGGGAACTATATTCAATATCCTGTGATAAACCATCATGGAAAAGAATATAAAAAAGAACATAGATGTATTTATATTTATATGTAACTGAATCACTTTGCTGTACAGCAGAAATCAACACAACATTGTAAATCAACTAGACTTCAATAAAATATATTTTGTTGTTGTTGTTGTTTTTTATAAGTTTACCTTTTTAAAAAGAACTATTTATTTACTTATTTATGGCTGTGTTGGGTCTTCGTTTCCGCGCGAGGGCTCTCTCTAGTTGCGGCGAGCGGGAGCCACTCTTCATCGCGGTGCGCGGGCCTCTCACTATCGCGGCCTCTCTTGTCGCGGAGCACAGGTTCCGGACGCGCAGGCTCCGTAGTTGTGGCTCACGGGCCCAGCCGCTCCGCGGCACGTGGGATCCTCCCGGACCGGGGCTCGAACCCGTGTCCCCTGCATCGGCAGGCGGACTCGCAACCACTGGGAAGCCCCAATAAAATATATTTTAAAAAATAACTTGTCAAATACACATTAGCCTATGCCCTTCCCACCAAGGCTGGACATTGGGCGTGGGTGGGAGGAACACACCTAACTCTGGATACTGGAAGGATGTTTCTCACTCGCAGGGAATGGGGGGCATTGCCCTGGGGAGAACTGAAAGCTGTGAAAAATCTCCCCTCATCTCCCAACGTTTATTTTTAATCCAAGAACTAATGCTTTGTTCGTGCAGTCAATTAACACGTGGATTCCTATTGTACCAGGGTTTGTATTTATATCCATTATTTCCTCATCTGGGCAGAAAACACTCTAATTTTCACGAGAGAAATTCCCACAGAGTGAGGATGTAGCAACTGTCCCTATGAAGGAGTGGCCACGTGTAAAGTACTGGAACAGCACTTCACAGTTTACACAGCACTTCACAAACATCACCCCAGTTAATCTGCACGACTGTGTGGTAGGTGGTACCATCTCCACTTTAGATAGACAAGGAGATAAGGTCACATGCCTTGCCCAAGGTCACACGGGCAGCCAGAAGCAGAACTAGCACTTGGACTTGGCCCAAGTTTGGAAGTCAGAGAGCTGACTTTTCCTCCTCGGACACAACTCCGCCAACCAGCAACAGAGTGTGTGCTCCCATTCCAAGATTTCTGAGACACACAGTCACTGGGATCTCAGAGGGGCGAAGTCAACTGGATAGGAATTTCCCACTTGGAAGCACAGAAAATGAGCAACAGAGGAATCAAGGGACAGATCATTTAAAGGTCCCTGCCTGACTTTCTCTCTGGATGTAACTGTGGTTCCCACGGCAGCCTGATGGGAAATGTCCAGAATACACCTGTAAGTACTCAACTGCTGGGGCAATTATTGGAGTGAGCTGACCATCTGTCATGTGGGGAAACAACTGCCTAATCGCATCCTTAACTGAGTATTTGCAGATGTGTTCAATACATGCAAAAGAGAAGGCCACTCAGAGTCATGACCAAGGGCTTCATTATCACATTAACAGATCCTTCTTTGACAACAAAGAGGAGACCTGAAAGTCAGCAGCTTTCCCCCAGATCAGCCGTCCTAGCGGGACAGGGAGGAACAGGATGAGAGAGAGAAAGAGAGCAAGCCAGGTTCTCCTTCAAGGGCCTGAACCAAGCTTCTGGGGTGGCCAGCCTCAACCAGGCACACTTTCTGCAAGAGAAGTGGCCCAAAGGCCTCAGCTGGGGAGGGAGAAGGGACGGTAGCTGGCTCCCCATGTCCTCAGACCTGGCATGAGACAGTAATACCGGTCCAACATATGTAAAGTTCGGTCAGATCCTCCAGAGCAACCCCACGTTCATTAACAATGCACCACACTGATTGAAACATGGCTGTGGCTCTGAATTGCTAGATCTACCCACAGAACTGCCTGGGAACACATGATACAAATGGTGGCAAAGCCCAAGAGTTGGCTCAGTCTATCTTTTATGATCACTGACGGAATTGAAGAAGGGCTTCGCCTGCCCGTGTGTCTCTCAGTACCGTGATCATACTTACCTGTTGGTCAGACAGCTGCTGATTGTCCCGCCTGACAAATCAGAGCATCGAGAAATGCCAGAGCTGGGAGGACCCTTGGTGAGCATGTAGGGCCACCCTCATTTATTTTGCAGATGAGAAAGTAGAGGTAGGGAGAGAAGAGGCTTGTTTGAGGTTACACAGAAAGTTAGGGGCAGGACTGAGACTAGAATCCAGGTCTCCTGGGGCAGGAGCTGGGACACCACCTGCTCACCGATTGCTGTCTAATATTAGACGGATATGTGTGATGTATCCTTGACAGAGCCAAGACATGTCATTTCCGGCCTCCTCCCCTTTCCAAACCTGTCCTGAGGAGCCCTCAGCTGCACCTCAATTACGATTGATATTTGGCAGATTTCCTAGAGTTAATGGCACTGGAGGAATGCATAAATTAATGGTGAGTATAGATGGCAGAATCTCGTGGCAGGCAAAGCCATAAATATCTAGAATGAGTCCCTAGGTGTAGATATAAAAACTCCTCTGGGAACATCTCTGCAGGAAGAGTGTTTCTATGACACTGAGTTAAAATCTAAATTACATTATCTGGAGCTCTACAAGTGTGGACTAATAAATAACATAAAACAGCACTTTATGAGGAAGGCTCATTCTATATTTCAAGCATTTTCTCACTCTTCGTTATTTAATACGGACACTTTAGACACAAAATTTCTAGAGTTTATTCAATATTTTTTATGTGTTTACAAGGTCATTAGAGAATTTATTTGCTCTTTCCCTTACAGATTGGAAGGTGGGCAGTGATATATGAGGTTTCACATTTTATTTATTCACCAAACTGTTCCAGATGTGATCCCATCATTTATCCACTGACACATCAAACCTGCTGGGTGCCCTGCACACTGACCTCCTCCTTACGTTTGCTTTCATGCTCTTAAAGTTATAGCACAGCTCACTTCGATGAGAAGACAAGAGAATTGCTATTTGGGGAGAGTTGGTGGCGGGAGGGAGGCGATCGAACTTCAGTAATAAAAAATTTAATTGCTCGGCTACAGTTTGAAAACGATATCCAGGTGGAAAACCGACCCAGTCCCTTTCCCCCCAAATCTTGGCTTCCCACTTGCATGGGGGGAACTTCTCCTAGTGATTTGTCACTGCAATAAGCATTCTGAGGGTGATAGACCTTTTATTAATATACACTGTTAAGCAGGAAGGAGGCTGCAATGTATTCCTGGTGCTCTTTAGGGAAAATAATTACCCCATGCAGACATTTTTTGAAAATATCGATTTAACAGAAAGAGTTATATTTAAACCCAAGTGCTTATTTAGTGCAAAATATGAAACGTTGTTATGTTTGGATTGGAGATACATACCGTAGTCCACAAGATGCAATCCACACTTTCCCAGACACCTCCCTATATATTGTTTGGTGAGGGCAAAGGGAGGAAGGGGGGTTCTCACTGCAGGAGCCCCTGTATAATGCCAGTTTTACTATATAGTATATATACTATATACTGTAGTATATATATAAGTACTGGTACGACCATCTAATATTTGAAGAGCGTCTTATAATTTGCCAAACAGTATCATATGCATCATCCCATCTGATCCCCACAATAGCCCTGTGAGGGCTTCAGGGCTGATGTTATTAGTTCCATTTTCCAGCGGAGAAGACTGAAGCTCAGAGAGACTGACATGAGGATGCAAAAAGTATACACAGAAATGGAAACGGCGCTGTAGCTCAGGTCTCCAAATTTAGCAAAAAAAAAAAGAAAAAAGAAAAAAGCATATTACATGGGACATACTTATACTAAAAGATTATTCATTGTTTATTTGAAATTCAAATCTAACTGGATATAGTGTATTTCATCTGACAACACTAAGTGGAGTGGACTGCCAGAAGGAGAAGTCCCAACCTCTTCTTGCTCCCATGGCTTTGTTAAGAAAGCATGGGTGATTTGCCCCCAGTCCCACGGTGAGTAAATGGCAGAGTTGGGTATCCAGGTCATTTCTGTGACTTCTCAGCTGAGTAATTTGAAATTCTCCCTTGCTTCCCCACCTCCACCCGGGACCAGAGGCAGGAGAGCTGGCACAGGCGGCTGCCATGATCCAAAGACGACCTTGGTGTGGTACCTTCCACACTTCACCCGGTAGGGCGTCTTCTGGATGCAACCCAGCCCAACAACCAGAGCATCCAAATAGATGGTTCTTTTTTATGTATAGCTGATTCACTTTGTCATAAAGCAGAAACTAATGCACCATTGTGAAGCAATTATACTCCAATAAAGATGTCAAACAAAAAAAAGAAAGTGGGCCCAAGAAAATACGTTCAGTCTCACGAACAAATACAGAAATGTACATCAAAGCAATGCAATACCATTTTCTGCTTAGTGGATGAGCAAAACACAAGGCTATGTTATGCCCGGTGCTGGTGCAGCTGGGAGGAAACAGCCCTCTCATACAGAGTTAGTGAAAGTGTAAGTGGGTGCCATCTTTCTAGGGATCAATTTGGCACTACCTGTGTCAATTTAAAACTCACATACCCTCTGGCCCGGCAATTTCACACTACAGGAAATTAACTTGCCCACGCAGAGGCTTACATGGTCCAGCCCTATCCATTGGCCATAGACTGACTAGACATATTCAACATGACCTTCTTCATCCCGCGAACAAGAGCACCCACCGTTAGCACCAAGCATGGGGCCAAGTTCTCCATGTAAGTTTATTTCATGTAAGCCCACAAAGTCAACGCCAGTATGAACCCCGTTATACACAGGTGGAAACTGACACCTGAAGAGATTCAGAAGAACTCACTTCAGATGACATAACAATTAATTGGAGGACCAGGGATTGGAACCTAAATCCATTTTACACTAAAGTCTGCTCCTTACCCCTTTCCACACTGAAGTTCAGGGAGAAAGCAAGGAGGGAGCCATGGCAATAGACTCCTGTGAGAAGAGGAAATAGCTATTCCTCTCCCTGGTTGGACTGTGGTATTTTCTGCTATGGTTCAGCGGCTCAAACTTCTGGAATAAGTCATTAACAGGTAGGGGAAGTCTGCACAGAATCCAGGGTCCCCAGTGACCCTCCTGGGGTAGAGAGTACAAATGAATGAACGCATCAATAATAGATTTCTGCTCACCAAAGGAATCCATTTCTTTGCTTTCAGTCCAAAAGTATAACAATCTTTTTTTTTTTTTGTAGTCAAGTCATTTCATCAAAAGCAAATGACAGCTTGATGGTATAAATGGTAAATTTCAAGGTGTCACCCTGAGGAGACAGTGAAGACATTTGGAAGGGCTGACACTCCTGTGAAGCTACCAGGGAAAAAATTATTTTGAAAAATGTTCTGGTGACATGATTAACCCTAAAGGTAAGAGAGATGTAACCTTGTTAGGTTGGTTTGTTCTTTTATGAAGTAAAAGATGAATGGCTTTAACGAGCAAGCGTTGAAACGTTTCAACTCTCCTCCCAAGCAAAAAGAAAAAGAGAAAAAAAATGGTGATTGAGTACTTACAGTATGCAAGGAAGACACTGAGGTGGGCTTATGCCCTAAGAGGCTGTCATAGCCCTGTCCTGACACATGTCCTAAACCACAAATCAAAGCAATATAGTTGAGCACAAAGGACTTTAGTCTAATATTCATATTAGAGATGGACTGGTCAGGTCTTGAGCAAGTGCCTCAGCTCCTCCAGACCTCAATTTCCTAATCTATAGCACGGGAATACTCATGCCTGTCTGATACCTCACAGGGCCATTACCATTAAAAGTAGAATTAACAGAAGTGAAAGAGTGTTGACAAAAGTAAAAGCGTAATATGGCTGACTGGTGGTGTAGTCACAAGACTGGTACTGGACAAGTATGTCTCAGTCCTGGGTGGGCTGGCCTCATGACCTTAGAATAGTCACTTCATCGTTTCCAGGACTTCCTAGGTGGGGGGAGAACAGAAGGGCCTAGTTTGGCTACTATTAAGTTGCAAACACATAAGACGTGATAGGGGCTTGGTAAAAATAACGATTTCAGCCTTGAACTACTATGTCTTCAGAAAAAATTTCCAGAGAACTAAAATGCCATGGGTTGCAGAGGATGTCCTTTGTAAGTAGTGGGTGGCTCATGTCCCAGGATCCATTGGGCTGCCTTGAAGGCTGGAGTGTCATGTGTTAACTGGTCCTCCTAGGAGGGTCCCCTCCTACCGAGGTGTCCACAGAGAGCCTCTTTGGATGACCATTGCTATAATTTCCTTTTCATGTGTTGTAATTGGGATATAATTGATATATAATAAACTGCATTTATTTAAACTCTTATTTTTGAATATATAAAAATGCTTTAAATGTTGCAATACTTTTATATTTTATCTGCTTCACCTGTTAAGTCACCTTTCTATGTACATTTCTTCATCATAGATTTATACGTCTTCTTATGTAGCCTGCACAGGAAGACTTTGTTCTTTGTGGCTGTCGACTTTGTATTTAGCTTTTCATTAGTTTTCGCTTTGGGTAAAATAGAAGCAGTTTTGCACACATTTTTACTTTATCAGTTTACAGATGTTTACTTTTGTCATCTCTATAATAATATTTGTGATCTATTTCTAATCATTTAATATCCACATCATTTCATCTACCATCAAAATATGTAACCATTGTTCAGCCACACATTGAATCTCCCCAATTTAGCAGGTCTTTTTCAGGAAATAATTTAAGTAATAAACCACTAGTGTACTCACTGAAGAATATAAGAATTTAGCTATGGCAGTTTAATATTTTTGTTCTATGAATAACATAGTATTTCTGAGTGCACCCCAGAGCTGTCTGCAGGGAGGTTGCCAAAGCCTATGTCCATCTCAGGGCTGATGTGAGAATTACATGCAGCCATGACACGTAATTCTGGACAGTTGTGCTCTGGACAGTGCTGTCCACATGTGAGGAATCATTTTTATGTAAGCCACTCATACTGTCAGCCAGAGGAATCAGACTTTCAGAAGGCCAAATATGACAGCATCCAGGAAGACACCACCATGCTGTTAACTTCAGAGTGGTGTACACCCTTCTCAGATCACAGGTGCTGAGTTCTGCAAAGGTTTCTCTTGCACAGGGCCAGGGCCCTTTTTTTTTTTAACCTCTTTATTGGAGTATAATTGCTTTACAATGGTGTGTGAGTTTCTGCTTTATAACAAAGTAAAAGTCCATTCTCTAGTAGGTCTGCGTCTTTACTCCCATCCTGCCCCTAGGTACTTCATGACCTTTTTTTTTTTTTTTAGATTCCATATATGTGTGTTAGCATAGGGTATTTGTTTTTCTCTTTCTGACTTACTTCATTCTGTATGACAGTCTCTAGCTCCATCCACCTCACTGCAAATAACTCAGTTTCGTTTCTTTTTTGGCTGAGTAATATTCCATTGTATATATGTGCCACATCTTCTTTATCCATTCATCTGTTGATGGACACTTAGGTGGCTTCCATGTCCTGGCTATCGTAAATAGAGCTACAATAAACACTGTGGTACATGACTCGTTTTGAATTATGGCTTTCTCAGGGTATATGCCCAGTCGTGGGATTGCTAGGTTGTATGGTAGCTCTATTTTTAGTTTTTTAAGGAACTTCCATACTGTTCTCCATAGTGGCTGTATCAATTTACATTCCCACCAACTGTGCAAGAGGGTTCCCTTTTCTCCACACCCTCTCCAGCATTTATTGTTTGTAGATTTTTCGATGATGGCCATTCTGACTGGTGTGAGGTAATAATCATTGTAGTTTTGATTGGCATTTCTCTAATGATTAGTGATGCTGAGCATCCTTTCATGTGTTTGTTGGTAATCTGTATATCTTCTGTGGAGAAATGTCTATTTAGGTCTTCTGCCCATTTTTGGATTGGGTTGTTTGTTTTTTTGATATTGAGCTGCATGAGCTGCTTGTACATTTTGGAGATTAATCCTTTGTCAGGTGCTTCATTTACAAATATTCTCTCCCATTCTGAGGGTGGTCTTTTTGCCTTGTTTATGGTTTCCTTTGCTGTGCAAAAGCTTTTAAGTTTCATTAGGCTCCATCTGTTTAGTTTTGTTTTTATTTCCATTTCTTTAGGAGGTGGGTTAAAAAGGATCATGTTGTGATTTATGTCAAAGAGTGTTCTGCCTATGTTTTCCTCTAAAAGTTTGATAGTGTCTGACCTTATATTTAGTTCTTTAATCCATTTTGAGTTTATTTTTGTGTATGGTGTTAGGCTAGGGAGTGTTCTAATTTCATTCTTTTACATGTAGCTGTCCAGTTTTCCCAGCACCACTTATTGAAGAGGCTGTCTTTTCTCCATTGTATATTCTTGCCTCCTTTATCAAAGATAAGGTGACCATATGTGTGTGGGTTTATCTCTGGGCTTTCTATCCTGTTCCATTGACCTATATTTCTGTTTTTGTGCCAGTACCAGACTGTCTTGATTACTGTAGCTTTGTAGTATAGCCT
>NC_041234.1:117288166-117289430 GCF_002837175.3 Physeter macrocephalus
TTCTTCTTTTCTGATTTGGATTCCTTTTATTTCTTTTTCTTCTCTGATTGCTGTGGCTAAAACTTCCAAAACTATGTTGAATAATAGTGGTGAGAGTGGGCAACCTTGTCTTGTTCCTGATCTTAGTGGAAATGGTTTCAGTTTTTCACCATTGAGGATGATGTTGGCTGTGGGATTGTCATATATGGCCTTTATCATGTTGAGGTAAGTTCCCTCTATGCCTACTTTCTGGAGGGTTTTTATCACAAATGCGTGTTGCATTTTGTCGAAAGCTTTCTCTGCATCTATTGAGATGATCATATGGTTTTTCTCCTTCAATTTGTTAATATGGTGTATCACATTGATTAATTTGCGTATATTGACGAATCCTCACATTCCTGGGATAAACCCCACTTGATCAAGGGGTATGATCCTTTTAATGGGCTGTTGCATTCTGTTTGCTAGTATTTTGTTGAGGATTTTTGCATCTATGTTCATCAGTGATAATGGCCTGTAGTTTTCTTTCTTTGTGACGTCATTGTCTGGTTTTGGTATCAGGGTAATGGTGGCCTCGTAGAATGAGTTTGGGAGTGTTTCTCCCTCTGCTATATTTTGGAAGAGTTTGAGAAGGATAGGTGTTAGCTCTTTTCTAAATGTTTGATAGAATTTGCCAGTGAAGCCATCTGGTTCTGGGCTTTTGTTTCTTGGAAGGTTTTTAATCACAGTGTCAATTTCAGTGCTTGTGATTGGTCTGTTCATATTTTCTCTTTCTTCCTGGTTCAATCTCGTAAGGTTGTGCATTTCTAAGACTTTGTCCATTTCTTCCAGGTTTTCCATTTTAGTGGCATATAGTTACTTGTAGTAATCTCTCATGAGTCTTTGTATTTCTGCAGTGTCAGTTGTTACTTCTCCTTTTTCATTTCTAATTCTATTGATTTGAGTCTTCTCCCTCTTTTTCTTGATGAGTCTGGCTAATGGTTTATCAATTTTGTTTATCTTCTCAAAGAACCAGCTTTGAGTTTTATTGATTCTTTCCTATCATTTCCTTAATTTCTTTTTCATTTTTTTCTGATCTGATCTTTATGATTTCTTTCCTTCCACTAACTTTGGGGATTTTTTTGTTCTTCTTTCTCTAATTGCTTTAGGTGTAAGGTTAGGCTGTTTATTTGAGATGTTTCTTGTTTCTTGAGGTAGGATTGTATTGCTATAAATTTCCCTCTTAGAAGTGCTTTTGCTGCATCCCATAGGTTTTGGGTCGTCGTGTTTTCATTGTCATTTGTTTCTA
>NC_041234.1:117290322-117295932 GCF_002837175.3 Physeter macrocephalus
GGTTTGGTGGTGCTGAATTCTCTTAGCTTTTGCTTGTCTGTAAAGGTTTTTATTTCTCCATCAAATCTGAACGAGATCCTTGCTGGGTAGAGTAATCTTGGTTGTAGGTTTTTCCTTTTCATCACTTTAAATATGTAGGGCCAGGGCCTTTTGATGTGTTTCATGACTCACCAAGCCAGATGAATATGACCCAGCCCTCATTGCCCTGTAGCCACTTGTGGTACAGACCCACCTCACTTGAAGTGGGTGAATGCAATTGAATGGCTCAAGAGCAAACTGAATCAGACAGTGGCTAAGTCGATGGTCTCTTTTTGTCCAGTGATGAAACACATGCTTGGCAACTGACACTCTGGAATACAGGAAGAATGATTCTCTAAGGAAAAAGCCTTAGGCCTGGGAAAACCTGGATATGAAGGACTGACTCAACATAGTCAAAGACTAGAATGCCCCTTGTAATGCCAGCAAGTCTCCTACCTTCTAGAAGTCTCCTCATTTTCAGCTTCATGGTCAGAGGACAGGCTATTGCAACATTCAGGTGAGAGGTGATGGTGGCCCTGACTCGAGCAGCCAGCTGTAGGGACAGATGGGAGAGGAGCAATGTGAGAGCTATGTTGAGAACAAGTCCTCGGTTGCCTGTTTGCATTGTCCAATTTCCAATAGATCAGAGCATGGAATATTCTTCCTTAACTATGACAAAACCCGACTTGAACTTGAGGCAGCGGGGATTTATAATCTTCATTTATCCTACATAATGTGAATATTCATACATTTCACTGCAGAAACATCACTTGTTTGACTACAGGCTCCTGCCCTAGTATCAGGTAATATACAATATAGTGCAATGTGTTTTCTTTCTAAAATTTGAAATGTTTAACTCTCTGAACAACGACACATGGCTCCTAGGTAAGGGATGGTGGACGTGTGCAGCATAGTGGTTCAAAAGGTGGGCTCTGAAGCCAGACTTCCAGTTTCTAATCCAAGCTATACCACCTAATAGCTGTGTGACGTAGGGTAAGTTACGTTACCCCTCTAAGCACTGACGAAAATAATGGCACCTACTTCATTGGATTGTTGTGAAAATTAAGTGAGCAAACAAACATCCAATGCTAGAAGGTGCTTGATGCTATGAAGAATGACCTGGGGGCAAGTGACATAAACCAGGAAGCCAGGCTCCTACACCCTAAGAGCTCTCAGGCATTATAAAAGAGGTGAGCGCCACAGGGTCTGGGGACCCTGGATTCTGGAAGGGAGCAAAGGGAAGTGTTTACTGGTAAAACTAAGCATCAACTGCCATTGCTTGAGGTTAAAATGTTTGAGACCTGACACGTTCTTTTGGATCTAGACTTGACTCTGCTATCGCTTTATGCTTTGACCTTGAGAAAGCCCCTTGCCCTCCCTCCTCTGGATCTTTGAAAAGAAAGGAACACACTGCAGAAGAACAACTCCGATCGTAGATTTTAAAACCTGTCGCTTGCTAATTCCTGGGGGCTAAGGCAACACAATCCTTGTTTTCATAACCCAGAGCTACGTCCAGGGCCAGATCAGAGCAGCAGATGGACAGACCCAACTCCTAGATGTTTGTAATTGATCAGGACACGCTATAATGAAGTAATTTTCTTGTCTTCATTCTCCATGTCAGCAGTGATCTGTCTGCCACGCAGGAAGAGTGACAGAGTAATCTGAGCCGCAGCTGAAAATCTGCTTTTTCTCCACAGTTATTTAGCCTGCCATGAGCTGGGGCAGGTGGCGGGAAAGAGTCCAGACAAGCAGGAGAATTTGGCTGTTCTCAAAACACCATACAGGAACTTTAAAAATTGAACTGATTTATTTTTGTAATGTTTTCAATAATGTGTAAATTAAGGTAGAGTTTAAATCCGGGCTAAAGGAGAAATTTTATTTTATTTATTTATTTTTTCTTTAAAAAAATTGTATGTATGTATGTATGTATTTATTTATTTTTGGCTGCGTGGGTCTTCGTTGCTGCACACGGGGTTTCTCTAGTTGCTGCGAGTGGGGGCTGCTCTTCGTTGTGGTGCGCGAGCTCCTCATTGCGGTGGCTTCTCTTGTTGCAGAGCACGGGTTCTAGGTACACGGGCTTCAGTAGCTGTGGCACACGGGCTCAGTAGTTGTGGCTCACGGGCTTAGTTGCTCCGCGGCATGTGGGATCTTCCCGGACCAGGGCTCGAACCCATGTCTCCTGCATTGGCAGGCAGATTCTTAACCACTGTGCCACCAGGGAAGTCCAAGGAGAAAGTTTATGTGTTAGCAACCATGAAAGGGCCACAGAAAAATCTCATTGTATGATAATGTTCTCTCTGATGTACCACGAATTGCGCTTTGCATAAATAATAGGTTCTGGGGAAGAATATGTAACACACAATACTTTTCAGGATCCAAGAATGCTGAAAATTACCTGGAGATCTGAAGATGCCACTGGGGTTTACAAATCTCTGGGTAGAGGCAAAGGGATCGCCACGATAGACCTGATTTATCAGCTCTGCAAGCTCAAGGATCTGCCATGGCAGCTTGACACAAGCCTCAATCTTGTCAATTGAGGCATGGACATCCCAGACCCATAATCTGCCTCAAACCAGACTCTGGACTAGGAAACATACCACATTTCCAGTGGGAACCTATGCGGAAGATGATGCCTCCACCACAAAACCTGGGTTAAAGGCCAAGTTGTATGAGTCCAAGTACCTAAGACCCTAGAATGCCCTTCATATACTCACTCTCTAAGCCAGTGGCTCATTTTTTCCCTAAGGTTTTATTATCTTGCACTTTTTTGACCTCCGAGAATTTTACAATAGCTAGGATTGAGACAAAACAAAACATGACAACAGCAAGACCTGTCACAGATAATATCGAAACAAAGAGTTAGAAAATAAAAAGGTATCACAGACTTGCGCATTGTAGTCCATTTGTTGGCACACCCATCTCCCACCAGCCCTCCTGAAACCCAGACACCCTGAGTTGGTCATTGAAATAAATTCCATTTGTTATTGGTCTGATTTGAGGTAGGCATAACAAACATCCCTGGGGGCATTGTGCTTCTGATTTGCAAAATCTTCAGCACAGCATCTGTTGGTTCCTATGGGAACCTTCTAATAGGATCTGTCCAGCTTATCAAAAGGCAAGGAGAACTTGACATTTGCATTACTAAAAGCCTTCTCTAGAAGTTGGCATTCTGGCTAGTTCTGAAGAGGTCTACATGTTTTTTCACACTTGAGTGAAAACCCTTGGTAGAGCATAAAGCACTGCATGATATACGGATGTCATGTGGAAGCTCTGACATTGCACAGGTTACCACTGTTGTAATTAACCATCATAGTATTTCAGTTACAGTATGTGAAGAAGAGTAACCATCACTCAAGGACTTTACCTCCTCTTCTGGGGAAGGACTTAATGCATGTTCAGTTGTGTGCAGGATAGTTGCGTCATGGAAGGCAGAATTACCACCTTGTTATTTTCTTCATTTGGAGATTAAGTATGGCTTACAAAGATGTGGATGAATGCCAAGTTGACAAGGGGTGTACTTGGATGGCTAATTTTTGTGTGTGTGTGTGGTAAAGGATGGCTAATTTTAAGTGTCAATTTGACTGGGCCATGGGGGGCCCAGATATCTGGTTAAACATTATTTCTGGGTGTGTCCAGACGTATCAAAAACTTGGAGACGCGTGTTAGATGCAGGACGGGCCAGGACATGAAGAAATCAGAGAGAAGGTGCTGACCATTGATGGGGCAGTCAGAGAAATGGAATCCCAACAGTGGGAGGGGGACATCTGGAGCTCAGGCTCTGGATACAGTAGGAGGGGCTGTACCCTGGGTAGGACCAGTGGCAAGTTAACAACGGTATGGATAGGAAAACTTAGATCTCAAACACACTGGTGAGGCAGGCTTGGTAAGGTGAAGGCTGAATGGGTAAGCCATCGCCAAGGAGTCCATGCCTGGAACCCTAGACCCACAGCAGCACTGGTAAATCCAGACCAGCTGAGGCCCCAGCGTCACGGCTGGTGGCCCATATATATGCACGAAGATTCTAGTCACACTCACAGCCAGCCCATCAGATGCTAGAAGATAATGGTAATGCAAGCCTGGCACAAATTTAGAACTTGTGCTTTACAAAGCATTTCTCCATCAATGAATTTATTTTTCTCTTCATAGAAAATCTTAAAACAGGTAAGAGAGGAGACCTTCAAGATAGAAAACCAGACAAAGATGTCACAATAAAAGAAAACAACAGGCCAATATCACTGATGAACATAGATGCAAAAATCCTCAATAGAATACTAACAAACAGAATCCAACAGCACATTAAAAGGATCACCCACCATGGTAAAGTGGGGGTTATCCCAGGAATGCAAGGATTCTTCAATACATGCAAATCAATCAATGTGATACACCATATTAACAAATTGAAGGAGAAAAACCATGATAATCTCAATAGATGCAGAGAAAGCTTTCAACAAAATTCAACACCCATTTATGATAAAAACTCTCCAGAAAATAGGCATAGAGGGTACTTACCTCAACATAATTAAGGCCATATAAGACAAACCCACAGCCAACATCATTCTCAATGGTGAAAAAATGAAATCATTTCCTCGAAAATCAGGAACAAGACAAGGGTGCCCACTCTCAGCACTATCATTCAACATAGCATTGGATGTTTTAGCCACAGCAATCAGAGAAGAAAAAGAAATAAAAGGAATCCAAATAGGAAAAGAAGAAGTAAAGCTGTCACTGTTTGCAGATGACATGATACTATACATAGAGAATCCTAAGGATGCTACCAGCAAACTACTAGAGCTAATCAATGACTTTGGTAAAGTAGCAGGATACAAAATCAATGCACAGAAATCTCTTGCATTCTTATACACTGATGATGAAAAATCTGAAAGAGAAATTAAAGACACACTCCCATTTACCACTGCAACAAAAAGAAAAAAAATATCTAGGAATAAACCTACCTAAGGAGACAAAAGACCTGTATGCAGAAAACTAAAAGCCACTGGTAAAAGAAATTAAAGAAAACAGAAATATAGATCAATGAAACAGGATAGAAAACCCAGAGATAAACTCACACACACATGGTCACCTTATCTTTGATAAAGGAGGCAAGAATATACAATGGAGAAAAGACAGCCTCTTCAATAAGTGGTGCTGGGGAAACTGGACAGCTACATTTAGAAGAATGAAATTAGAACACTCCCTAACACCATACACAAAAATAAACTCAAAATGGATTGAAGACCTAAATGTAAGGCCAGACATTATAAAACTCTTAGAGGGAAACATAGGCAGAACACTCTTTGACATAAATCACAGCAATGTCCTTTTTGACCCACCTCCTAGAGAAATGGAAGTAAAAACAAAACTAAACAAATGGGACCTAATGAAACTTAAAAGCTTTTGCACAGCAAAGGAAACCATAAACAAGACAAAAAGACCACCCTCAGAATGGGAGAAAATATTTGCAAACGAAGCACCTGACAAAGGATTAATCTCCAAAATTTACAAGCAGCTCATGCAGCTCAATATCAAAAAAAACCAAACAACCCAATCCAAAAATGGTCAGAAGACCTAAATAGACATTTCTTCAAAGAAGAT
>NC_041234.1:117296127-117326783 GCF_002837175.3 Physeter macrocephalus
CTCACACCAGTCAGAATGGCCATCATCAAAAATCTATAAACAATAAATGTTGGAGAGGGTGTGGAGAAAAGGGAACCCTCTTGCACTGTTGGTGGGAATGTAAATTGACACAGCCTCTATGGAGAACGGTATGGAGGTTCCTTAAAAAACTAAAAATAGAACTACCATATGACCCAGCAATCCCACAACTGGGCATATACCCTGAGGAAACCATAATTCAAAAAGAGACATGTACCACAGTGTTCATTGCAGCACAATTTACAATAACCAGGGCATGGAAGCAACCGAAGTGTCTATCGACAGATGAATGGATAAAGAAGATGTGGCATATATATACAATGGAATATTACTGAGCCATAAAAAGAAATGAAATTGAGTTATTTGTAATGAGGTCGATGGACCTAGAGTCTGTCATACAGAGTAAGTCAGAAAGAGAAAAACAAATACCATATGCTAACACATATATATGGAATCTAAAAAGAAAAATAAATCGTTCTGAAGAACCTAGGGGCAGGACAGGAATAAAGATGCAGACGTAGAAAATGGACTTGAGGACACAGGGAGGGGGAAGGGTAAGCTGGGACGGAGTGAGAGAGTAGCCTTGACATATCTACACTACCAAATGTAAAATAGATAGCTAGTGGGAAGCAGCTATCTAGCACAGGGAGATCAGCTCTGTGCTTTGTGACCAACTAGACGGGTGGGTTAGGGAGGGTGGGAGGGAGGCACCAGAGGGAGGGGATATGGGGATATATGTATACGTATAGCTGATTCACTTTGTTGTACAACAGAAACTAACACAGTATTGTGAAGCAGTTATACTCCAATAAAGATGTTAAAAATAAATAAATAAAACTCTGCCCTTTATCAACATGTTAAAAAAAAAAACAAAAAAACAGGTAAGGCATTTGGCACAGAGAAGATTTTTTTACCTAAGGTTACCCAACCAGCCAAGGACAGAGGAAAGTGACCCAACCCCTAGTCTCAGATATTTCCACCAAACTCATTCCCTTTGTAAGGAGAGACTGGCACAAAATCAGCCAGGTTTATCACTGGCAGACCGTTCATTTCCACAGCGCCTCCAGATCAGGGCTGCTTAGAACCCTGCCCCTCATTTTCCAATAAGTCTGCGATTTAAAGACTGGATTCTGATGAGAAGGATCTGGAGTCTGATAAAGGCTAATTACAGTTAAAGACATGAAAATTGGGAACTCAGAAGAAGATTGGCTCTACTACTGCCTGGGCAGAATAATCAAGAAATTAGCAGAAAGTGATGGTGACCATAAAGAGGCACTAGGGGATAATTGAAGTATTAAAATTAAAGATAGGCTGGCAAGTGGTCTATCCCTTGAGGATGCAGGCCATCTTCTTTGCCATCAGGCCATAATACAACTGAAGAGCTTTTCAACAAGGCAAGAGGGGCTCTGTAGAGGCGTTGTCTCATAAGCTACCTCTGGGGCTAGAGCTGACAGACACTGGCTAGTGGGTAGGCTTTTCTGCATGACATGTGGGGGCCCTGGCTAGCACCCTACTTTTAGGGTTGCTCCGTCAAAGTAGATCAAGTCCAGAGAAGGTCAATCAGAGAAAGGCAGGGTCTGAACTCACAGCATGGGAAAGCCTTTCAGGATGGAAAGGGTTTCAGCTAGTGAGGCAATGGTTCCAGATGGGCACCATCAGTGTGTTCAGTCAT
This sequence comes from Physeter macrocephalus, assembly GCF_002837175.3. Lineage (NCBI taxonomy): Eukaryota > Metazoa > Chordata > Mammalia > Artiodactyla > Physeteridae > Physeter > Physeter macrocephalus. The sequence continues at coordinate 117,297,818 of NC_041234.1, forward strand.
TTTAGTGAGGACATCACAAGGAGAAGGGATTATATGTAGTCACTAGACTCCCAGAGAAAGAGCTCAAACTACATGTAAAGCATTTTGAACCAAGCGTCATTGAACTCCTTTCCCGTGCCACACAACGGACATACACTTATACGGTCTCCTTTAATCCTCAGGACAATCCCATGAAGTCGGTACCATTATCCTCCTTTTAAAATCAGTAGAACTGAGACTTGGGGAGATAAAGGGACTTGCCAAGCGTCAAGTGAGGGGAGACAGAATCTTGACTTCAGTTCTGTCCTCTACCCTAGCCAATGCTCTTTCCATTATATCACACAGATCTTAATTTCACAGAAGAGACACTCAACATTTAGAGAAGTTCAACAATGGAATCCACGCTTCACGAGGTAGTGAATTCTCTGTCATTTGAGGCATTCAAACAGAAGCTGGATGAAAACTGCCAGGTATTCAGACATTAGGTGCAAGTTAGACCCCATAGCCTCCAATGTCGCTGCCAACACTGAGCTGTTCGGACCTGACCAACTCGAAAGCACGTATGAAGTGGGTGGGACAAGTGTTGTAAAGAAATCGCTGATTGATCCTCGCTAACTGGAAAGAGGACAGATCAATGACTCACAAATCATTCTAAATCCTTCTTTGAGCCTCCTAATCCGCAGGCTATTTACTTCCCACTTCACAAAGTTCACTAATTTTGACGGCAGCCTTCTGTGTTCTTGCCCTTTAAGACAAGGTAGAAAAATGTCCATAGAGGAAAAGAGGGTCAGATGGTCCAACCTGGATACCCAGCTTAGCACTGAAAACAGTTGCAAAAAATCCACGGGACAAAAGTGAGATGGCCCACCTTGACATGGGACCTATCAGCATTTTCACCAACTGACCATTTTCCAGAAGGCACAGGGTCTTACTATAGCTAATAAATCTTAATCTTCACCCTCCAGCTTCATAATAGGATTATGAAGGGCATTAAGAATAATGCCCTTTCCTCTAAATCACCTCCACCTCACCTTCCTGTCATCCTCCCAAGGAATCGGGCCCCAACATTTCCATCTGATCTCTGGCCAACTTGAACTCTGTGAGCTCTGAAAGTGCTTGTTGGCTGAGCTTTAATGTGAATTCTGACACAGTTTCATGGGGTAGTGTGATGAAAGAAACCACTCTTAAATAATTAGCCTTGGAAATACAAATGCATGTGGAGGTATAAGCAATGTTTTGGGGTCTTTTAAAATTTTTATTTTATTTTATTTTTTAATGCTAATCAACTTCTTATTTTAAAACAATTTTAGGTTTACAGAAGCACAAATATAGTGTAAAGATAGAAGGTAGTACATATACCCCACACCCAATTTCCCCTATTATTAACATTTTACATTAGCAAGGTACAGTCTCATTTGCTTTAAAATTCTGCTTCTTACCAGTTCTTTGTCCTCTTCTTCTGTAACTCTCATTAGATGTATATTGGAATTTTTACTCTATCTTAAATGTTTCTTAACCATTCTTTCATATTTTCTAGCTCTTTTGACACCTCTCCTTCCATGTAATTTATAAAACTTTTATCTTATATTGGAGTATAGTTGATTTACAATGTAGTGTTAGTTTCTGCTGTACAGCAAAGTGATTCAGTTTTACATATACATATATCTATTCTTTTTCAGATTCTTTTCCGATATAGGTTATTACAGGGTATTGAGTAGAGTTCCCTGTGCTATACAGTAGGTCCTTATTAGTTATCTATTTTATATATAGTAGTGTATATATGTTAATCCCCAAATCCCAATTTATCCCTCCCCTGACCTTTCCCCTTTGGTAACCTACTTCTCTAGAAGGATTTTAGGCAGCCTAAATACAATATTTGAGTGGCAATACAATGAAACCAAAATTGTTTAAACAAGAGTAAAAAAGTAGAAGGTCCAAATATTAATAAGGAATTGAGGGGAGGAAAAGTGATTACATGGGAAGATCTGTGTCAGAGGTTGCAAACTCTACAGGGACCAGGCAAGTAGCATAAATGTGCAAATCAGGACAGATTTAAGACAACTGAGAGATGTCTTAAATGTATATATATTCTACATCTAGATATATTCATCCCAAAAGCCATGTGGTTATTTTTAAATACAAAGCTAGCTGAATGTTATTCATCTACAGGCAACATTTGGGCCCCAGTTTGTGACTCCTGACCTAGATGAAGAGAAACTGTTTAAAATGAGCAACAAATTGACTCTGAGGTTCCTGGAAGATAAGGCAAAGACGGAGAGGTGATGGCCTAGAGGACCTTCAGCAGCTCACAAAAGCAAGTACACTAGTCTGTCAAGAAAGACAACCTGTTTCTCATTTCAGAACTTTAAGAAAAATTGTTTCCTAGGTCTTTGCTTAAGGGAACTTGCACCACATAATGGATGGTACATTTAATAGGACTTTTACCCAAGAAATGTACTGATATTCCACATATGGTATCTATTATGTGGACCCTCAGGAAAATCCGAATGTATAATGCTAAGCTATAGTTCTGTAAAGGCAATTCCACTGGGGCACAGAGTGATAGAGACCAGGTCTGGGGCTTCCTGGAGCTCTGGTATGATATAGGGGTACAGCTTTGAAATTTTGGAGGAATTCCCTAAAACTAGCACTCTTGAATATCAATGGCTTCCTCTGGGTTTTTGACAGGAACTGTAATGCGGATAATTCAAACTACAGGTCCTGAGAGATGGCTGGAAAGAAGGGGAGGTGCTTTTCAATGCTGACAGAAAGAGGATCCATCTCCAACTCAGCATGGCGGTAGCTAGTGGATCACAAGCAAGCTGGGCTTGTGCTCATCTCAAAGGGCAGGTTCATTCATACATTTGGTATGGATTCTCTCTTTCCCCAGGCAGTCTTTAGCTCCAATATATGTGTGCATACCACAGACACAGAAGGGGCCGGGATCACATCCATTCCTATGGCTTTAAATACCAACTCTATGCACATGGTTTCCAAATTGATGTCTCCAGTCTAGACCTCTTCCCTGAGCTGCAAACTTGCATAGTCAACTGCTCTCTTTATATCTCCCCTTGGATGTCTCATAAACATCATCATGAACATCTCTTAAACATCTTTGTATGGGCCAAGCTAAACTTGATTTTCTTTCTTTCTCCAAAGGTATGCCTATCCCAGCCTTGTCCACCTCAGTAAATGGCGTCAACATCTCCCCAACTGCTCCAGCCAGAAACCTGGGAGTCATTACCTCTGATTCCCATTTCTTGAGATCACACTAGGGCATAGAAGAGCAGAGCCTGGGCCCTGAAGTCCAATGCCTGGGTTTGAACCTCAAGGCCACTTTTAAGCAGTGGTGTAACCTTGGGCATCTCATTTAAAATCACTATGGTTTCGTTCTCATTGCCAAAATGAGAAAAATAATAGCTCCCATTTTATAGAGTTTTAGGAGGATTAAATGAGATAGAGCATGGCAAGCTCTTGGGATAATAGCTGGTACTTAGTAACATGTTCAACAAATGGTCGCTGTTATTAACCTCTGTCTTGCCTTGTATTCTCTCTAATAGCAGTCTTATTCCTCTGTAAAATATAGATAATACAGCCTATCTTACAGGACTATTTGGATGATTAAATAAGATGAAGCACACACAGCACCTGAGTGGCAGACCCTCAATAAATACCAGCTTTTTTTTTTTTTTTGGCCACACCCCACGCGGCATGCGGGATCTTAGTTCCCCAACCAAGGATTGAACCTGCACCGCCTGCAGTGGAAACATGGAGTCTAACCACTGGATCACCAGGGAAGTCCCAATAGTAGCTTTTATTAGTGACAATTATTATTTTTGCTGAAGCATCAAGGAGTAGTAAAAAGAATTCATTCATTCATTTATTCATCCATTATTCAACAAATATTTTTCAAGCATCTACTAAATGCCAGGCATTTTGATAGATGCTTCGAATAGAGTGATGATCAAAATGAAGATCCTTGCCCGCATGGGAGTTTATTTTCCAGTGAGGGTTTGGGCAGACAATAAATGTGGTAAATAAATCATGACACAGTACGTTAGTTGGTGAAAAGTGCTACTGGGAAGAATAATTCAGAGAGGGAAAATAAAGGGACAGGGGAGAAGTATAATTTTAAACAGGATGGGCAGGGAAGTCCTCCCTAAGAAGGTAACATTTGAGTAAAACCATGAAGGAGGGGAAGAGAAACCTGAAGAAAGAGGATTCTAGGCAGAGGAAAAAGCACTTGCTAAGGCCCTGAGTAGCAGATGAAGTCAGAAAGACAGCAAGGACCAGAGCATGGAAGGCCTTATAGATCCCCGTAAGGATATTAACTGACTCTGAGTGAGATGAGGAGCCAGTGGAAAGTTTCAGTGATAGAAGAAACAGGATATATTTTCAAAGTTTCTTTCTGCCTGCTCTACTGAGACCAATTGGAAGGGGACTGGAAGAAGAAGGGGGTCCAGTCAGGAGGCTATTGCAATAAGGCAAGCCAGAGGTGATAGCAGCTTGGAACAGAGTGGTATCAATGAAGGTGGTGAGACGCGTTCAAACTCTGGATATTTTTTGAAAGTAGAGCTCATAGGGTTTGCTGACTGGCTATGAGGTATATTGAAAGAAAAGGAGTCAAGGATGATTTCAAGTTTTGGAGTCAGAAATGACTGGTTTTAAATCCCAGCTCCACAACTTATCTGCTGGGTTTGAATCTAGGTGGCAAATTACAATCACTGGAGCAGGGCCCACAGGCACTTAAAACCCTCAGAGGTGAAACTTCTTTGGTTCCAAGGGATGGAGAACTGAGTGAGAGATCAATAACAAAGATGTCTGGAAAACCCTCAAACTCTTGGAAATAAAATAACACGGTTTTAAATAATCCAGTCAAAAAGGAAGTCTCAGTTAAGTAGAAATATATATTTAACTGAATGAAAATGTAACATATCAAAATCTGTGGGATGCTGCTAAAAGAATGCACAGAGTAAAATTTATAGCACTAACCACTTATTATAGAAAAGAAGAAAGTTCTCAAATCAATAATCTAAGCTTCCACTTTAAGATACAAAAAAAAAAAAAAATCAAACGAAAGAAAGGACATAGTACAGTCAAGAACAGAAATCAATGAAATTGAAAACTAACAAAGAAAATGAACAAAACCCAAAGTTTACTGAAAAGATCAATAAAATTGACAACACCCAATAAGATGTACAAAGAAAAAGAGAGAAGACATATTATCAGTATCAGGAATAAAATTATGGCTATCCCTACAGACCTGTAAACAATAAAAGTAAAATTAAAGAATCGTATGAACAACTCTATTTACATATATTCAACGACTTAGATGAAATGGACTGATTCCTTGAAAATCACAATCTACCAAAACTCATCAAATGTGAAATACATAATCAAAATAGCTCTATATCTATGAAAGAAATTGAATCTGTATTTTAAAAATTTCCCCCAAAGAAATCAGTGCTCCTAGAAGGATTCATTGGTGAATTCTACCAAATACTTATAGAAGATATAAAACCCATTTAATATAATCTCGTCCCAAAATTAGAAGAGAAGGGAATACTTCCCAACTCATTTGATGAGGCTAAAAGTAATTATAATAAAAGTACAGACCAATATTCTTCATGAATGCAAAGTTTCTCAACAAAATATTAGCAAATCAAATTCAGCAATATGTAAAAATAGTAATGTTGCAACCAAGTGGGATTTATCCTGGAATTGCAAGGTTGGTTCAATATTCAATAATCACTGGATAAAATCCACAATATTAACAACCTAAAGAAAAAAACCACATGATTCTTTCAGTAGGTGCAAAAGAACCACTTGACAAAATCCAATATACATTTGTGATAAAATCTTCCTCAACTGATAAAGGGCACCTACAAAAACACTTACAGTTAACATCACACAGTGGTGGAAGACTGAATGCTTTCCTCTCAAGACTGGGAATAAGGCAAGAATGTCTGCTTTCACCACTCCTATCCAACATCATACTGAAAGCCTTAGTGCAATAAAGAAAGAAAAGGAACTATAAGGCGTGCGGATTGAAAAAGAAGGTTAAAAATTGTCCCTATTTGCAGATGACATGATTGCTTAATGTAGAAAATTCCAAGGGATCTACCAAAAAAACTCCTAGAACTAGTAAGTGAGTTTGTCAAAGGCACAGGATACAAGGTCAACAAACAAAAATCTGCCATATTTCTACATACTAGCAGTGAACATTTAGGAACCCCAATTTTAAAAATATGCCCTTTATAATAGCTTAAAAAATGAAGTACTTAGGTATAAATCTGACAAAACATGTACAGGATAATATGCTGAAAATTATAAAACACTGATAGCAAAAATAAAAGACAAAATAGACGGAGAGACAAACTGTATTCATGGATTGATTGGAAGACTTCGCACACTAACAATGTCAATTCTCCCAAAATTATTTTACAGATTTAATGCAATTCCAATAACTATCTCAGCAGGAATTTTTGTAGATACAGACAAGCTGATTCTAGAATTTACATGAAAAGGAAACAGAACTAGAATAGCCAGAACAATTTTGAAAGGATAAAGTTGGAGGACTCAGCTAACCCTTTTACAACTTACTATACAGCTACGGTAATAATCAAGACAGTGTGGTACTGGCAGAGAGATAGGCACATAGATCAATGGACCTGAAGAGAGTCCAGAAAATGACCCTCACAGATGTGTTCAATTGATTTTTGACAGAGGAAAGATAGTCTTTTCAACAAATGGTATTGGAAATTTTGGACATGTATAGGCAAGCAAAACAAAACAAACAACCTTCCCCCCACCCCACCTAAAGTCTAAAAATCTCTTTGTCCCTAACCCACACTTTATAAAAAATTAAATGGAGCATCAATCTAAATGTAAAACATAATACTATAAGACGTTTAGAAGAAAACATAGGAAAGAAATTCTGTAACTTGAAGTTAGGCAATGAGTTCTTGGGCATGACACCATAAAGGAAAAATTGATGAATTGGACTTCATCAAAAATGAAAGCTTTTGCTATGCAAAAGACACTGTAGGAAAATGAAAAGACAATCTAAAGACTGGAGAAAATAATTTTCAAATCACATACCTGATAAAGGACTTATACTGAGAACATAGGAAGAAACTCAACAATAAGAAAACAAGCAGTTCAATTAGAAAATGGGTGAAAGACCTGAAGAGGCAACTGTAGGAAAATGAAAAGACAATCTAAAGACTGGAGAAAATAATTTTCAAATCACATACCTGATAAAGGACTTATACTGAGAACATAGGAAGAAACTCAACAATAAGAAAACAAGCAGTTCAATTAGAAAATGGGTGAAAGGCATTTTACCACAGAGGATATATGGATGAAAAACATGCACATGGAAAGATGTTCAGCATCACTAGTCACCAGAGAAATGCATATTAAAACCACAACGAGATATCACTACACACCTATCAGGATATCTAAAATAAAAAATACTGACAAATGAAGTATGGCAAGCATGCTGAGCAGCTGGAACTCTTCCACATTGTTGGAGGGAATTCAACGTGGTACAGCCACTCTGGAAAAGAGTTTGGCAGCTTTTTAAAATAAAGTCAAATATGTACGAACCATATGACCCACCTATAGCACTCTTGGGCATTTTTCCAAGAGAAATTAAAACTTAAGTCCATACAAAAACCTGTATATCAATCCTTAAAGCAGCTTTATTTATAACAGTCACAAATTGGAACCAATCCAAATGTCCCTCAGCAGGTGAAAAACTAAATAAATTGTGGTATATCCATACAGTGGAATACTACTCAGCAACAGAAAGGGATCAACTGCTGATATAAGTGCCAACTTGGATGAATCTTAAAGGTATCATCCATTTATGTGACATTCTCCACAAGGTAAAACATTAATGGTGGAGAACAGTATATGGGGGTGCCAAGTTCTAGACTCTATTCTGTTACATTGATCTATATGCCTATACTTACTGCTAGACTATGAGCCCCTCAAAGGCGACAACCATATTACACTCACCTTTGAACCTCCAACACCTTGCACTTAGTAGGCACTTCTTAAAGGTTGCTGGATGGAAGAAGGCTGACTTCCAAATTCACATGTGGAGACACAGGTGGGCAGATCCAGAAACAGAAGCCAGGTCATGGCCCTATATACCCACACTGCACATCTCCAAGATTAAGCGCCATCTCAGCTCCTCACATTATAAGTTGCTGTGCACAACAGCCAAGCTCAAGGATAATTCCATCACAGAAGTGGCCTGGCCCTGAGCAATTCTGAATCTTGACAAGCTGAGCTCTTACTGAGATGGTTGAGGGGACTTTCATTGGTCCATCTGCCTCCTTACACTGGGAAATTTGTGGTAAATTGGCAAGGCACCCTCAGCCATATTGCAAACATTTTTTTTTCAAGAGCTGCCAGTGGCAATTTTCAGATGGGCCTTCTATCATCTCAGATTTTGTTGCCTGCAGGCCAAATCTTTAGCATAGTTTTATAGACGGCACAGAGTGTCAATTTTGTGAATCTTGGCAAGACGTGTGTTGTTTTTTTCTTAGCTTAGAAAGTTGGTCTGCTTTATGTTTTTGTAGATCCGAGGCCAGAATTCTGCTGTTGTCCATTTGCTCATGTTTACAAGATTGGTAGCTGATGGTTACACATATATATCACATCACCATTTGTGGAGATTGTGGCAGTCAGATTATGGCCACATTATGCTATATCAGGTAATCAAACTTCGTTTGACCATCCAAAACAATTATATGCCTAATAAATTAAAATAGGCTCGGGTTCTAGTCTTCTCTGTTGTAAACACATTCAAACATTCTTAAGGCAAATCACCCAAAATAAATGAATTCACCAAAACAAATCGTTTTGCAAATTAACATTACAAATTCATTATTTACTCACTCAAATAGCTAATCCTGCAAACCACTATCTCCATGGAAGCACCCAGCAAGGCTCCTGCTCTCTGTTGCAGATATTGCCCATGGAAAACCCATACTTCCACAGCCAGTCCACTGTCAGAGGCTCATGTGTGTCTAAGGCTTGGTGGTGTCTGTCTTCCCATGCATCCAGGCTGGGTGGGTCACTGCTCTGGAGAGTGTTATGCGTGCCATATGATGAGTCGTGAATTGAAAGAAATGGAGACTACAGAAGTTCCCAGGTTGTCCACTTAGTCTAGATCACTTGCTCTTGCTTGGCCATTATCTTTAGCTCAGTGGTTCTCAACCCTGGCTACACAGTTGAATCGACCGGGGAGCTTTTTAAACATACCTATGGCCAGAATCCTCACCAACAGTTAATTCTGAATCTGTGGAGGTGACACCCAGCCATTCATATGGTACAAACTCTCCAGGTGTTTCTAGTGTGTAGCCATGGTTGAGAAGTATTCCTCTGGGTCAACCACAGTTACAGACCCTCCTGCTCAGTCATTGTGGCCCCTGTTGCAACTCCAATTTCATTGGCAATCTTCAGATTCTAGAAGGACTTGGTGAAATGGATTTACGTTCCGAGAAGGGCTTGGACTTCCAAAGGAATCTCTATTGGTAGAACTGCTATAGGAGAGGAGGAAAGAAATTTGTGGTTAAAGGGCAGCCCCCAGGCTCTCCTTGAGTTCAGTTCTCCAAGCCGTGTGTCCCTCTTATGCACAGCTCTTTCACTCCAGGTGTCTGGGGAGTTCTCGACTATGGCATAGGCTCACAATGCCGGCTGGATGGAAGCTCTCCTCCAAGCTACATACTCAAGATGGCATCCTTGGGGAGCTTCACAAAACAAGCCCAGTAGCCCTCCAGGCTGAAAAGGGAGCTGATATTTTGTCTTAGTCTCTTTAAATGACCTCAGCTTACTAACACAAACAGAACTTAGAAGTATGTAAAACATGAGCTATAATAATAGCTAACACATATTGCCAGGTATTAAATGCTCTATGTATATTAATTTATTTAATTTTTACAACACAATAGTAGGTACTATTGCTATCCCCAGAGGGAGAAACTGAGGTACAGAGGAGTTAAGTAACTTGCTCAAAGTCATTAAACTAGCAAGTGGACAAGCCAAAATTCAAATGCAGGCAATTTGTCCTCAGATCATACAGGCTTAGTCACTTTGCTCCCCCAGCTCAGAAATCCTTGTCCTCACCTCCCTTATGTTTGACCCCTGTTTGGCTTTGTCCTTCAACTGCTGTTCCTGTCTTAGCCCTGAAGCTGTTGCCCTGTTTTAGACTTGTTTTCTGCTTTGAAGTTGACCCTCTCCTCATAGTACAGCCCATCGGATCCTTACCCTTCAGCTCCATCCACCAGGACCACACTTCACACCCATTCCCAGTGCTTCACCTTGGCCCTGTGGGCCTGACCCCTTGGGACTGCTCTCTGCTCAGCCTCCCCACTGAGGATCGGATACTTAGTGAAAAGCAACTAGTTCTCACCGAGCCTCCTCTTTTCTGGGTTAAATATCCTCAGACACGTCAATCTTCTTTGTTAGCTCATGACCTCATGCACCCTCTCCATCCTGGATCCCCTGTTTCAGACATGCTCCATCCAGTATGTCCCTAACCCTCCCAGAGTGTCATGTTCACTGACCCCACCACTGGGTGAATGTGACCAGGGTGCTGTGCTTCTCCCCCTACACCGGGCTCACAAGACCACTATGACAGCCTCATCACCACGCTTGCCACATTGTACATGGCTTGGCCCTTAGGAGCCATCTAAGAAATATTTGCTGAATGACTAACTGATATTTTAATTTTTTGTTTATGTGTCTCTCTCCCCTACTAAACTCTAAGTGCCTTGAGCTATCTTGCCTTATTCATATTTGCATAAATTATTCCATGCATATTGTAGTTAGTCAATAAATGTTGAGTGAAAAAATTATTTCTAGGAGTTTTATTAATAATAACTACCACCAACACCATGACTTTACTATGATTTTTTCCACCCCTTTTTGGGCAACTTCTTATTGAGATAAAATTCACTTGACTTACTGAGTGAAAGAAGCCAATCTGAAAAGGCTACATACTGTATGGTTTCAACTATATAACATTCTGGAAAAGGCAAAACAATGGAGACAATAAAAGGATCAGTTATTGTCAGGGATTGGAGGAGAGGGAGGGATGAATCGGCAGAGCACAGATTTTTAGGGTGGCAAAACCATTCTGTATGATACGTCAATGGTGGGTACATGTCATTACACATTTGTTGAAACCCATAGAATGTACAACACCAGGAGTGAGCCCTCCTGTAAACTACAGACTGAGTGATTATGATGTGTCAATGTAGGTTCATCAGTTGTAACAAATATACCACTCTGGTGCAGGATGGTGATACTGGAGGAGGTTGTGTGTGTTAGGAGGTGGGGGGTAGGGAGTATATGGGAAATCTCTGAACCTCAATTGCTCAATTTCGCCATGAACCTAAAATTTAAATTAAAAATATAGTCTATAAAATTCATATAACATTCACCATTTAAAAATGCACAGTTCAACTTTTTTGTATGTTCACAATGTTGTACAACCATCACCACAACCTAATTCCAGGACATTTCCATTACCCCTCTTCAAAAAACCCCTTGTCTGTTCCCAGTCATTTCTTACCCCCCTCCCTACACCTCCATCCCCTGGCAACCACTAATCTACCTTCTGTCTCTATGGATTTGCTTATTGTGGATATTCAATGTAAATGGAATTGATACAATATATGGACTTTTGTGACTGGCTCCTATCACTTAGTATATTTCCTAGGTTCATCCATGTTGTAGCTGTGTCAGTACTTAACGCTTTTTATGGCTGAATAATATTCCACTGTGAACATTTGAGTAGTCGGGCTCTTATGAATAACGCTAATATGAATATTTGCATACAAGTTTTGTGTAAACATATGTTTTCATTTCTCTTGGATATATACCTAGGTGTGGAATTGCTGGGTCGTATGGTAACCCTATGTTTAACTTTTTGAGGAACTGCCAAACTGATTTCCACAGCAGCTGCACAATTTTACATTGCCATCAGTGGTGTTTGAGGGCTCCAGTTTCTACACATCCTTGCCAATGCTTGCATTTTCCCTTTTAAAAAAATTATAGCCTTCCTAGTAAGCGTTAAGTGGTATCTCACTGTGGGTTTGATTTGTACTTCCCTAACGATGTTGAGCATCTTTTCATGTATTTCTCGGTCATTTGTATATCTTCTTTGAAGAAGACTCATATGCCCATTTATTAATTTTATTTGTCTTTTTATTACTGAATTCTACTTTGGATACAAATCACTTATAAACATATGGTTGGCAAATATTTTCTTCCATTCTGTGGGTTATCTTTTCATTTTCTTCATATTGTATTTTGATACACAAAAGTTTTGGGGTTTTTTTTTGTTTTTTTAACTTTTATTTATTTATTTTTTTTTGCGGTACGCGGGCCTCTCACTGTCGTGGCCTCTCCCGCTGCGGAGCACAGGCTCCGGACGCGCAGGCTCAGCGGCCACGGCTCACGGGCCCAGCCGCTCCGCGGCACGCGGGATCCTCCCGGACCGGGGCACGAACCCGCGTCCCCTGCATCGGCAGGCGGACTCCCAACCACTGCGCCACCAGGGAAGCCCCAAAGTTTTGTTTTTGATGAAGCTTAACTATTTTTTATTTGGTTGCTTCTGCTTTTGATGTCATAACTAAGAAATCATTGCCTAGGCAAGGTCACAATTATGTCTATATCTTCTTCTTACAGTTATATAGACTTAGCTTTTACACTTACGTCATTGATCAATTTTGAGTCGATATTGGCATATGGTGTGAAATACAGGTACACATTCCTTCTTTTCCCAACTGGATATCCTATTGTCCCATTTGTTTAAAAGACTATTTTTCACCATTGTATTTTCTTGCCACCCTTCTCAAATGTCAATTGACCATAAATGTACGGGTTTATTTCTGGACTCTCAATTCTTTTCCATTGACTTTTATGTCTATCTTTATGCTACTACCACACTGTCTTGATTACTGACACTTTGTAGTAAGTTTTGAAATCAGTAACTGTGAGTCTTCCAACTTTGTTCTTCTCTTACATATTGTTTTGGCTATTGAAGTTCCCTTACATTCCCGTACTAATTTTAGGATCAGAGTGTCCACTGCTGCAACAGATGCAAGTTTAATAGGGATTACATTGAATCTGTACATCAGTATGGGGAGTATTGCCATTTTAACCATATTAAGTCTTCTAATCCATCAGCATGAGCTGTCTTCCCATTTATTTAGGTCTTCTTAAATTTCTTTCAACAATGTTTTCTTGGATATAGAATTCTTGGTTGAAAGATTTCCTTCTTTCTGCACCTTGAATATTTCATCCCACTATCTTCTGGCCACCATATATAGCTTCTGATGAGAAATCAGCTATGAATTTTATCGAGGCTCCCTTGCATGTGATGAGTCACTTCTCTCTTGCTGCTTTCAAGATTTTATCTTTGTCTTTGTCTTTCAGCAATTTGATTACGAAGTGTCCAGGTGTGTATCTCTTTAAGTTTATCCTACTCAGAATTCACTGAGCTTCTTGGATGTACAGATTAATGTTTTTCCAAAAATTGGACAATTTTTCAGTCATTATTTCTTTAGATGTTCTTTTTGCTCCTCTGTCTCTCTCCTCTCCTTCTGGGACTCCCATTATGCAGATGTTGGTAGACTTGATGGTGTCCCACAGGTCTCTGAGGCCCTGTTCATTTTTCTTCATTCATTTTTCTTCCTTTTCCTAAGACTGGATGATCTAAATTTTTGGAGCTTTATACGGCCCTTATAGACATCTCATCCCCCAGCCTTTCCTGCAAACCTTTTTGGTTAGTCTAGTGTTTGCCCCAATTGTTATCCATTGCCTCAAGCAGCAGAGACTAAAACATTTGCCTGTAAATATTTTTGACATATGCCCCGGGGTAGCAACTTTAGCACTGGGTGACTTCTGAGTCAGGTGAAATAAAGAGAAAGCTTTTGACTAGGTCTTCCAGGGAACCACCAGACAGATGAAATAACAATTCTTTGCTTGACATCTCTTCTGCTCCCTCCAGAATCAGAAACATGGGCTGTGAATTTCAAGGTTACCTCTGCAGTGGGTAGTGGTGGATGGGACTAGGGTAAATGAAAACACCATAAAGCTTGTTGTTCTTACTGAGATTCAGTTGTGTATTTTTAAAATAAGTGTCCTCCTGGGTTGATGAAAACATTATTTAACTTCCAGATTTCCAAAGTTGATTCTGATAGTCTTTGCCATTTTTTTCATTCTTTTTCTGGAGGGAGGGGCGTAATTTTAGATCTCCTTATTCTGGCATTTTGCTGAAGTCACCTTTCATACCATTTTTGAACATTTTCTATGTTACAAGCACAGAAATATCTATTTTTATAAAGATCTCATTTCATCCTTATAAAAACCTTTTAATATGGGTATTATACTCCTTTAATAGATGAGGAAAGTATGATGAAAATGTTCTAAAACTGAGCTATAGAGATGGTTGTACAACACAGTAAATTTACTAAAGGTCATTGAATTGTACACTTTAAAAACACATGAGGAAACTGAGGATCAGAGAAGTTAAGAAACTTGCTCAAGATCACACTTTGAAGTTGCAGAACCACAATCTGAATCCAGACCTGTCTAATTTAAAAGAATATTTTTTTCCCACTATGTCCCGTGGCCTCCATGGAGAGGTCAAGTTGAAAGCTTGCTAAATTAGAATCAAGGAAATTTAGGAGGGTTTTTACTAGTTGAGGATGAAAGGAGGCAGCATAGATGCTCACTTTCTCACAGGGAATAAATACTCCCAAATATTTGGCTCAAGCTGTTACCAGAAGTAACGTCAAATGGGGAAAGTATACTTAAGGCAAAGCTGACGCCAGCTGTAAGCTGCCCCATGCAATTGCTATGTAGCCATTCCCCTGGTTTGCCAAGGGCAGTGATGTTTTCTGTAAAACTGACCTCTGGCTCCCTGCAATTGTCCTCGAGGGCAGGCCTGGTATCTCTGGCTGCCTAGAGAGTACTTCCTCAGAGAGTCCTTCCTGGTCCTTGGGTCAGAACAAACCCCTTAATTATAGGCTGTTGAGGGTCTGGAACTTTCACTTGGAGCACTTGTCATCACTGCAATTTTACATTTATTAGTATGACTATTGATTATCTATTTCTCCCACAAAAATGCAAGACCCTTGAGGGTAGGGACCTTGACTCTCATTTCACCTCTATGCCAGTGCCTGATACACAGAAGGGGCTTAACAAATATTTGTGAATGAATGAGTGCGGGAATGAATGAACAGGAAACTCGGCTTCCTTTTTTGATACAGGCTGGTCTTGTATCTCCACTTAAGAGGCTAAAAGGTTAAAAATACAGAGCATTGGTAAGAACAAATCAGATGAAATATAGTACAAATGGACACAGAAGAAGACAGTCAAATCATCCTGCCAAGAGTGGATCTACGTCTTTATTCCCATCTTGCCCCTAGGTTCTTCATGACCATTTTTTTTTTTAGATTCCATTTATATGTGTTAGCTTATGGTACTTGTTTTTCTCCTTCTGACTTACTTCACTCTGTATGACAGACTCTAGGTCCATCCACCTCACTACAGATAACGCAATTTCGTTTCTTTTTACGGCTGAGTAATATTCCATTGTGTATATGTGCCACATCTTCTTTATCCATTCATCTGTCGATGGACACTTAGTTTGCTTCCATGTCCTGGCTCTTGTAAATAGAGCTGCAATGAACATTGTGGTACACGACTCTTTTTGAATTATGGTTTTCTCAGGGTATATGCCAAGTAGTGGGATTTCTGGGTCGTATGGTAGTTCTATTTTTAGTTTTTTAAAGAACATCCATACTGTTCTCCATAGAGAATGGACTTGAGGACACGGGGAGGGGGAAGGGTAAGCTGGGACAAAGTAAGAGAGTGGTAGTGTATATATGGACATATGTACACTACCAAATGTAAAACAGATAGCTAGTGGGAAGCAGCCGCATAGCACAGGGAGATCAGCTCGGTGCTCTGTGACCAGCTAGAAGGGTGGGATAGGGAGGGTGGGAGGGAGATGAAAGGGGAAGTAGATATGGGGATGTATGTATATGTATAACTGATTCACTTTGTTATAAAGCAGAAACTAACACACCATTGTAAAGCAATTATACTCCAATAAAAATGTTAAAAAAAAGAAAAGAGTGGATGTAGGTTTTGTTTGGCATAAACGTTATGCAGTTTGAGGGGAACCTCTTTAAGAAGAAGAATTCTCCCTGGATTCAGAATTGCTAGGATTCCCTCCCACTCACAGACGCAGGCACAAGCCAGCAAGCACTTTCACTTGGGCAAGAGCAGTTGGAAGCTTCTGCTAAGAAGCCCATGCAGGGCCCTTAGGGGAGCCCCACCTGGAGCCATGATCCCTGGCTATGGGCGCAGAGAGGGAGCATGTGATCTCCAGCAGCCGTGGAAAGGGTCAGTATGCTGCCATTCCCTTCACGGGTTCCCAGGCACCTGGCAGTGCCACCTTCTCATCAACTTTACTGGGTTCCAGCTACCCTAGGTAGCCTATTGTGATCGTCCCAAATTGTAGAGTGCTCAGAAGAGTCTTCTTGTTGCCAGCTCTCTACAGGCATAGAGAAGAGAAAATAAGCCTTCCTTTTGGGGAGAGAGAGAGAGAGAAAGAGAGAGAGAGAGAGACACGGGTTTAAAAGGCATACTGTAAAGACTAAGGGGCTTCCTGAGAACAGGAAGTGGACCAGAGACATCACCTCTGGACATGATGACACATAACAGATATTCAGGAAATACGTGTGGCCTCAAGGTGGTGAGGGCCTAACAAACGGAGCTGCCCTCTGGCTCTGTTCCAATCCCAACCCTCGATCCTAGCAGGAGGCTGCAGATTTACTTACGGTTTGCTTAGCAATCACCAAAGCTTCCTTCCATCTCAGACCAAAGCTGCATCCCTCTGGTTTAAGAGAGCCACAGAATACAAAATCCTCCTGATATGACTTGAATATAGTACCCTTTGCAGCAATTGTGCCATCAATCCAAACGACGTGCCTCCCTCTGGAAACAGCAAGGCCAGAGACAAAGAAATGGCCAGTGAATATCATGAATCCCCCTGTGACAGGGCAGCCCAGGGAAAGGGATGGAGTTCAGCACATTTGTATAAAAATAAAAATGGATGATATCTGTTCTGCAGCAATCTGAATTTCAGCTGCCCTGGCATCTAAAAAATGGCTTGCTGGTCTTCTTCAATGTCAACTACTTCAGAGCACAGGATGTTGGTCAAGACTTCTGAGTGGAAATATAAACCCAAATGGATAAACTTCTAAAAGGATCCCCACACCTTTACCCAACAGCAAGGCAACCAGACCTCCCAATTTCTGCAACACAGGGCTTGCCTGTGGACCCACGTTATCATCTACGGAAAGGAAAAAGAAGCACCGGGGCACTGGACAGGGGAGGAGTGGGGCATCCAATTTTCACACCTGAAACTTGCTCCTCATTTGTCATTTCTCCATTTATGTTACAAACATTTGCTGTACCCAAAGTGGCAAGTGACTTTGTGATCTCCTTGTGGGCAGAGATCATGTAAAGGACCGCAAACACAGCATGGAAGAAGATGTGGCCTTGGACTTCAAAGAGATCACAGGGTAGCAGGAAGAGACACATATAACCCAATTAAGTTTCATTATGATCAGTGTGGAGACAGGCAAGGTGCTATGCCAACACTTGGAGAAAGCATTTAGTGTCAAGAGAGGATGGGTGAAGTGGCGTCTAGGATGAGATCAGAGAAAGGAGTAGCACTATCGCAGATGAAGGGGAAAGGGTTTTGCAGGCAAAGGGAAGTACATGGTCAAAGGCCTGGAGATGAGTAGGAACAGGACATGTTTTGGGGACCTAACGAATCTTAGTCTGGTTAGAGAGCCAAGTCTAGTCTGACTGATGGGGTAGAAACAGGAGACGAGGCTGGAGAAACAGGCAGGAGCCTGATCATGAAACCATGTTAAAAGTTTGAATTATTATTGCAGTAATGGAAAGCTATTGAAAGGTTTCAATCAAGGAAGTAGCTGGTTGGATTTTCATTCTAGAAAGATCCCTCTGGTTTCCAGAAAGAGTGGAGGATGGATTAAAGGAGGAAATACTCTACCCACATGGGAAGATTGTTGAAACAGTCCAAGTAAGAGATGATGGGGGCCTGAACTGAAGTAGAGGTAGTGGGGAATGGAGGAAAAGCAGACAGACTCAAGAGGGATTTTAGGAGCTATATTCAGCAAGACACATAGGGTGAAGGCAAAGAAACACGGCTGGGTATCTCCATTCCACAGGGCTGAAGTGAGACAATGGGAGAAGTGTTTAGAAGGAAAAGCAAGTTCAGATAGTGGTCAAGACGTTTCTACTACCAAGAGGTCCAAGGAGGTGAAGGCTATAGCAGCAGGACTCAAGGGAACAGACCATTGTTGGAGCCAGGGAAGCCACGGTCTGGCTAGCCATTGTGGAGTGGGACCTGGCTGCCAGGCACTTGAGGGTGTCATGAACTGTGTCCTCAAGGAATAGCTAGCTCCTGTAGCCTGAGCAACAGGACCCAGAATCATACCATGTTGTTCCATGTTGATACTTCCAATCAAGATAATCTTTGGAATGAGAGCAAGCCAGAGCCCAAGGTTGATGTGCCTCAGGTAGATTCAGCTAGAGGAGACAAAGGCAAGGCAAGACTTCTTCACTGTGTGAGTAAACAAAGAGCTGTTATTTGTCGACAGCCGATGGCAAGGTTCAATTGCACAAAACCATGAATTGGAAGGTTTCTCCGTAGTTCGCAAATTATCGTGGCTCTCCACTAGTTAATATCAGCCACTCCAGCACCATATTCTGCTCTCAATTCTTTGAACGGTTTTATAATTACATTTTCTGCCTCTTCACAGTTTTTTTCTGAGATTCTCTACTGAAGAAGAAATACGGTTGTGGTAGAGAATAGGGGCCGTGTGCAAAAATGGAAATCTACATGTCAGTGTGTCATCAAAATCGGTGGTCAGGAAGGAAAAGAGGCAAGAGAAAGCCAGGGCATGCCATGGCAAAGGATGTGGGCTCTTGAGAGCCCCTGATTCATGGATCTGAGATTGTTTTTGATTCCAGGGTTTAATGCCGGAACTTCAGAGATGTCCTGAGACTATGAGGCCTCTCGGTGCCAGAAAGGGCCACATGCCACACACGGTGGATGCCCTCCTGAAACAATCTTCCCATCCAAATGCCTCCTTGCAAATCCCAACTCAAATGAAAAAGTAAGAGCTGTCAACTCTGATATATTAGGAAGACAATTCAAACAGCTGCTGTTTGTATTTTGTTTTTAGACTTCTTTTCCTTCAGACTGATCACAATTTCTATAATATTATTCCTTCTTCTAGGTCAAACAACATCTGTTGTATAAAAATGAAAATAAACTATTTCACACTGTCAAGTTTACAACTTCCATTTTTATTGTGCTGCAGCAATATCATGCAGTTATTTTATTTCCCCTCCGAAGAAGTCATTATAGTCAATGGTGTCAATATCCCATGGATTAAGGGGTCCCCAAGCAGAGTGTGACACATTGTTGAGGCTTCAATAATCTTGCGCTCTGATGCGATAAACTATAATAGCTCCAAATGAGAAGCTCCTGTTTATCATTAGAAAGGAACCCTAATTATGCCAAGGGATACCTCCAGAAAATTCCATCTCACTATGTTTGTGTTTCTCACTGTCTTAGAATATCCGGTATATAAGAAATGTGAAAGGGAGGGGATATCTGTATGTGTATGGCTGATTCATTTTTTGTGCAGTGGAGGCCAACACAGCATTGTAAGGCAACCATATTCCAATAAAAAAAAAAAAGAGAGAGAAGAGAAATGTGGGTGAAGACATTCCTGCAGCTTGGCCCTAATGATGAGGAAGGGATGCTATTAAAAGAAGCAAATGAGCAAGTTTTTGACTAATGAGCAGGTTATTCTAGCTAAAAATTACCAAGGAATCAACCCTTCTGGCCTCCTTTCAGTTTGACACACATGCTGTTTTCTCCTTCTGCCTGGAAAGCTCTTCCCCCTTCCTTACCTAACTAATGCCTACACATCCTTCAGACAGCACAGCGGCCACTGCCATCCTTACTCCCCTCCCCCACAGAATAGATCAAATGCCCTTATTATATATTCTCCCCACAGTTGCAACTTTATTTATATTTGTGCAATTGTGGAACTGGAAGTTCAGAGCGCGGGGACCATGTCTGATTGGCTCATTCCTAGAACTTAGCATGGTACGGGGAATATAATGGACATTCAATCATTATTCGATGACTCATCAAAGCTCTCTGTTCCTGTATTGGTCAAAACAGGTAGCACTAGCTGCTGTGACATACAACCCCTGAATCTCAGTTGTTTAACACAATAAAGATGTATTCCTCATTCACATCAAGATCTAATGTGGATTGGGCAGTTCTCATTGGTGGTGCTTTTCCACATGATGATCCAGGGATCCAGGTTACTTCCATCTAGTGATGCTACAGTCTTCAACAGAGAACTTCCACTGTCTCTAAAGAAGGAGAAGAGAGAACATGGACAGCGTGCAGGAGATTTTATGGCCAGGCTTAGAAATGGCACACTGTCACTTCTGCCCACATTCTATTGGCCAGAACCTGGTCACATGCCCCAACGTAACCACAAAGGTGGCTGGGAAACGTAGTCTTCCTGTGTGGCCAGGAGGGAAAGCAGGATTGGTGAGTAGCCAGTCCATCTTTGCCACACTGTCTGCTGTAACTTACCATCTTCTACAACCATGGGCACTGTATTAGCGTTCTCTGGAGAAACAGAACCCATAGAATATATATACATATATATATATATATATATATATACATATACATATATATGTGTATATATATGTGTATATATATATATACACATATATATGTGTATATATATGTGTATATATATATACACATATATACAAATAGGAGTTGGGTCACACTGTTATAGAGTCCAAGAAGTGCCACGATCTGTGTCTGCAAGCTGGAGAACCAGGAAAGCTGGTGGTGTCATTCAGTCTGAGTGCAAAGGGCCTGAGAATCAGGGAGCTGATGGAGTAAGTCCTGCTCTGAGTCCAAAAGCCTGAGAACCAGAAGCACCTACGTCCAATGGCAGGAAACGATGGATGTCTTAGCTCAGTCAAAGAGACTGAATTCACTCTTCTGCCACCTTTTTGTTCTATTCAGGCCCTCAAGGGATTGGATAATGCCCTCCTGCACTGTTGAGGGTGAGCTTCTCTTCTCAAGTCTACTGATTCAAATACTAATGCCTTCCAGAAGAGACATCCTCATGGACACACCCAGAAATCATGTTTTACTAGCTGAGAATCCCTTAGCCCAGTCAAGTTGACATATAAAATTAACCATCATAGGTAGCAGCAAGAAATCCAATCAAACAAATAAACCCCCAAACATTCTGCCCACTTCCTCTCCCACCCTCATCCCCTACCTTAGCATTCCTGATCTCAGCTAGCAGTTGAGGGTCTTAAATTGCTGGTGTCTTGATTAAATCTTGTCTAAGAATCAAGTACCTACCCAGAATATTGCAGAACACTAACCACCCAGGTCAGATTCCCTAATCAAAACCTTTCATTAGGTCCTCATCACCTAACACTGGCTTACAAGCTTTGCTATGATTTCAATCTTAATGCCTTGCAAGGAGCAAGCAGCCAGTTTGTTTAAGGTAACTCGCCACGTCTTAAATATTCATGTGAAATTTTGGTATTCTGCTCCAAAATACACCCGTGGATGTTTAAATTTAAACTATTTCCCTTGAAATTTCTAAATACAATTATGGTTCCAAGAAGATGCCCTGCATTCATCCAGTGATTTGAGAGGCTGCAAAGGATTGAGCAGTAAATCCCTGTAAGCCCTGAATAACCATGTGGTGAACTGACTCTACTAGAAAGAGCCCAGCAGAGCTGGCCCTGACTCCCTGCTGCTAGGGCTGCCGGAGCAAAGTCCCACAGACCGGGTGGCTTAAACAAGAGACATTTATCTTCTCTCAGTTCTGGAGGCTGGAAGTCCAGGATCAGGGTGGTGGCAGGTTTGGTTTCTTTTGAGGCCTCTCTCCTTGACCTCGCTTTATCTTAATTACCTCTTTAGAGGCCCTATTTCCAAATAGTCACGATTTGAGCTACTGGGGATTAGGACTTCAACATAGGAATTTGGGGGTTGGTCGCAGTTCAGCCCGTACCGGACCCCAGGGTTAATCCAAAGAGCAGGGACAGCCATTGCACTGCCAAAAGAAGAAAAAAATTCCCTCCTGAATTTATTGCAAGAAACAAACGGCCCCTCCCTCCACATACACACACAGCCACCCGCCCACGTTTGGGCACGTTTAAGTTCCTAGCATTCTGATTCAGGGAATCTTTGCATCTGCCTACACAGGCTGTGGAGTTCTGTGCTTTGTGGCATTGTTCTGTAGTCGGTTTTGCCATGGCCGCTGCATATCTCAAGCCAAAAAGGGATGTGAATTGCCATCGTTTGTCTTTGCTCTGTCTTTCACATCGCCCTGACTTGTTTGTCAAGCTTTTGAGGAAAATCACAATTATACACACACTTTCTGTGCCGATACCTGCCACTCCCCTATACGTATATTTTTTTTCCTGATAAATATGCCTTTCCCTAGAATTCTGTTCAAATGCCAGGCTGTGATCGATTTGGGTGCCTGTCTCGCCTCGGTTCTATGACAGCCCTGCCTGCACGAGAGGCCTTGCCCCTTTGGAGAGATGCCCTCAGAACTCAGCCTCCATGCTCCTCCCCCAGCCAGCGTTCAGCAGCTGTGGAGCAGAAATGGGTTTGGGGAATGGCAGTGTGACAATGACACAGGTATCTGGGAGGACCTGGAGCTCTGGTCTCGGCTGCGTGACGGCTTCAGGGAAGTGAAGTGCAAGCTATTTGGAGAATATTTCTCCGTTGGACATTATGAAATCCCAGAGGTGGGGGCTCGTGGACAGTGCTGGTGTGCTCCCCTCTCCTCCCCTCCCCCAGCTTCCAGAAAGAAAGAAAAAGCCGCAGCTCAGTATTTGAGATCTCGAATTAATTAGAGCCCCAGATCCCAGAGCAGCCAGCAGGTTTCTTAATGAGGCCCATGTATTCATCTTCTTCAGTCTACTTCTCCAATCCACAGCCAAGCCACACAGGGATCGTTACGGCGCCTCGAGGTGCCCCGTGGTTTTCAAAGCGCTACCTCATGCTGCTGCCTCATCTGACCCACACAATCGCCCTGGTAGGTGGTCAACACAGGAGTCATTCTCCCCACTTCCTAGATGAGTTTTCAGGGAGGCTGAGTCACTTCCCCGAGGTCACACAACTAATAAGCGGTAGACACCGGATTTGAACTCAGCCGGTCTAACACCAGGGCCCACACAGTGAACCATTGCTATTCTGCCGCCTCCCCAGGAAGAGGCATGTCAGGAGCCAAGCCTGACTCCCAGGTGACAGAGCTACTCAGCTAGGGTTGCAGGAAAAAAGGCAGAAGGTCCAGCTGAATTTGAATTTCAGATGAACAAAGAATAAATTTTGAGTATACGTATGTCCCATAGTTACGCTTATGTCAACTATTGTATGGTTTATACTTGAGCATCCTAAAAATTTATTTAATGTTTATCTGAAATGCAAATTTAACTGGATATCTGGGTTTGCATTTGCAAGATCAGCCGACAGCATCCTCGGCACCATCGTCACAAAGCTGGCCGGCCCGCTGGCCTTCTGATTAGCTCTGCTCCCGTCCTCCCCATGCTTGTCTAGTGTCACCCTTCCCCAGTGATCCTGGCTTGAAGCCTGCCAGACCTGCCTTCTCCTTCCTCCTGAATTCACCTGTCCAACCCGTCATCAGGCCCCAGAGAGTCAGCAGCTGCTTTGGTTCTCCCATCCAGTCCTTCCTGTCCACGCCCCTGACCACCGCCCTGATCCAGAAGCCTAGCCTCGCTCACCCAGATCGTGACCGAAGCTCTAGCCACCCCGCTCGACAGACAGTTGCCCGACGTTTTCTGGGCCAAAGCACAGCGCGCTCTCCTGTTCGAGTTCCTCTGAAGGCTCCCTAAGCCAGATGCGATCAATTCCACTTCATCCACTGAACGTAATGGGATGTGGGTGGCCATATGCAGGACCTAGCCATGCAACTTCTTCTGCACCAGTTACTCCAAAGGCTGCGAAAGGGGGCCAGACCACCACAGCGATCTACTGGGCAGAACTCGACCAGATCCATCCGGTTCTGCAAATTTCGGCAACAGCAACCTGAGGCCACAGCCCACGCCACTAATGGAATTTGACTCCCCAACAGACGACTGCCTTGTAACTATCGATCCTTATCAGGACATTTGTCTCAATTCGTTGAACCAATCAGAACAGAAAGCTGTGCGTGGCTCCCAAGTGATGCTGCCACTGCTCCGGGCCCCCCCACCATGCTGAGTGTGGACCCCAAGCCTGAGCCACACGGAGGACCCCAGCTTCTCACAATACTTATGCTTGTGCCTGTCTCTCCACTGACCTTCCTTGACAGCCCCAAGTCCAGCCTCCAGGAAATCTCACACAGTCTCCACTAACAGCCACAAGTGATGCTGCCTCTGGCTCAACCTTTACACCATTTCCTAACCCTTCCTGTATGCACTATATTATGTTGTGTTCTTGTTATTTCGGCACATGTCTTAGCTCCTTTGTCCACCATCGTACACATCCCTAGGGGACAAGAGTTATTTCGTGTGATTTGCTTCCCCTCGACCTGGCCTTGCACAGTTTCTGGCACCTGCTATATGTTCCATAGAAAGAGGTGGATATAAGTGAATGGCTTGACCCCCCCCGCCCCCGCCAGACATTCTCCACTCTATGATACCTACTCTAGGTTTGCCAAAACTGGGCCAAACCACGGGGGTAGAGTGATGACTGAGATCTGGTCCTCAAGGCACACCATGAGAGCAGAGCAACCTGTCACTAGAAGGAAACTGGGTTACTCTGAGGCCAACCTCAGCCCAGTGTCTCTGCAAAGGGATCACATACCCAACTCCAGAACACTTGGAGGGGTAAGGCAGGACTTTCCTAAATGACCCTGGAGAAGGCTGGAAAGGGTAGGGGGGAGCAAGGAGAAAAATTCATACCACAGCATATGCAACACAATATCCCAAGTCCACCTTTCCACCCCAAACCCACTCTCTGTGGTCACTACTTGCCCCGCTTCTCTCTCCCCTTTCTCCTTAAACTCCAATCGTGGCTCTCGGTCAGCCTTGATGGTGCTTCCGTCCGCATTCCTCCATTCTCCTGGGACTTTGTTTCCTTTCTAAGGACTGCTGCGCGCTTTCTCACATTGAGACATTGAGTCCTTCTCTCAGTTTCCATGGCTGCACGGCCAGACACTACCTGCACAGCTGAGTTTCTCATGAGATCAAAATTTTAAAAGTGATTCATTTGTTCCCACCATAAATTGATGAGATACCCTGTGAGGGTCTTCAGAAGGCGAGAAGTCCTAGAAAGAAGAAAAGAAGGAGAGAGTTTGAAGGAAGGTCTGAAACTCCTCCTCCATCTTTGATGATACTTTCTCTTCCGAGGCCCCCTTGCAAATGGCAGTAAGTGGTATCGAAGGTGGCCTCTTAGATGTCTCCCAATGGTCCCACCTCCTGGTATTCATGCCCTTGGATAGTATCCTCATCCTAAATTTGAGCTGGACTCAGTGACTCACTTCTAACAGAATAGAATATGGCCGAAGTGATGGCGTGTCATTTCTGAGATTAGATCATTGAAAGACTCCAGCTTCCATCTTGGTTTCTTTTTCTCACGTACTCATACACTCTCCCACTCTCCCTTGGATCGCTCCTCCTGGGGGGGAGGCAGCTGCCCTGCCAGGACACAGCCATTCAGAGGGGGCCACGTGAGTGAGCTGGGAAGAGGGTCCCCACACCTGAGATGACTGTAGCCATCACGACTGCAACTTCTTACAAGACTTCGAGCTAGAGGCCCCCAGCTAAGCTTCACCCTGATTTCTGACCCACACAAACCATGAGACAACAATTGTTCATTGTGTTAAGCCAGTAAGTTTGGGGATGATTTTGTTCTGCCACCATAGATACGTAATACACAGCTGGAGCCTCTGCGTGCTTCTCTGTGACTCAAGAGAGAAGTGATGCCGCCGGCTTCAGGATCCCGGCCAGCAGGCAGGGCACCCACCCGACTCCACATCCAAATGTCGTTTTACAGTGCTGCAGTCAGCATAATCGAGCCGGTGGTCCCCAGAGACAGTCGAGGGGAGTTTATAACTGTTAGAAATCCTGCTTCATGAATCCCAGACCCGTATGCAGATGGGAAGCTCAACCTTTGATAAGCCATTTGATCTCCCTTTTAGGTAATGAAGTGAAGGTACACGATTTTACACTAAGATTAAACTGCTAAAATGTTTCGCTCGGGCCCCCAGTTAGTTGTAATTAAACGTAGAAACAGAACAGGAAGTGTCACTCGCTCTCTGTCAGCATCTTGAGGCTGAGTTGAAGGGAGAGGGAGGGAGGGAAGAGGCGAGTGAGACCAGAAGACGGGCCCCCATGCCTGCAGCCCCTCACAGCTCAGGATGCCAGGCGAAAGGCTGCACATGCTTCCCGGGAGGAGGAAGGGACGGAGGGTGCTTCGCTTGAGGCCCACAAACACCGAGGATGACATGGGTGGCTTGCAAAGGGCCTGGAAACACCTGACGTGCAGCAAGAACTCGAATGTATGAAAAAGTGCGTATGTGTGCGAGTGTATGGGTGATGATGGTGTATAGGTATGTGTGTCGGGTGGGAGAGAGAATGGGTGAGGGGGTGTGTGTGTGTTGTGTATAGGTACCTGCGTGCACGCGAGAAAATGGATGATGGAGTATCTGAACTTGGGTGTGTGTGTGAGCGTATGGGTGATGATGGTGTATATGTGCACGTGTACGTGTGAGACAGGACGGGTGAGGAGGGCACCCATTGGGTACCTGTATGTGTGAACAGTGTGTAGGAACCCATGTATGCGTGAGAGAATGGGTGAGGGAGTGTATATGTAACTATGTATCTGAGAGTGTGTGTGTGTGCGCGCACGTGTGTGAAAGAGAGAGAGGGAAGGAGAGAGAGACAATGGGTGAGAGGTGTATATGTGCCTATATGTGTCTGCGTGTGGGCGTCTGTAAGTGTATGAGTGAGGCGTCTCTACGTGTATGCCTGTGTGGGTGAGGCGTGTATATCTATGTGTGAACGTGTGTGTATGGAAGATTAGGTGAGGCACTGGATATGGGCAGGCGTTGGTGCCAACACAAATGCAGGGGCGGCTACGTGTATGGGTGAGGAGGTGTACGTGTATGTGCAGGGTGAGGTACGGGTGAAGGAGGGCATGTATATGTGCGTATATGTGAGTGTGTAGGTGGAGGATCGATATACAGGATGTGTGTTTGAGTATCTGAGTGACGGGGTTTGTAAGTACACACGTGATGGTGTAAGGAGTCCTCAGGGGCTGTATGGATGCGTGTATCACTGTACGGGTGAAGGAAATATACCTGGACTTGTCTGTGAGTATGTGGGAGGGGGAGGGGTGTCTGTATTGAGTCGGCAGGTGTGAATGTGTCTGGGACGTGCATGTGTGCATGTGGGTGTGAGTGCATGGGTGGGGCAGTTGTATTATAGATAAGTGTGGATGCATCTATGCACAGCTGAGAGAGTGTATAGGAGTGTGGACACGTCACTGTGTGAACGAGGGAGTAGTACGCACGTGTGTGTGTCTGGACACCTGGAGAAGGAGTGTATATTTGTAAAGGTATGCATTACAGGAGTGTGCATGTATAGGTCTCTGTGTGGGAAGGTATGGGCAATGGGCTATATCTGAATATGTCTGCAGGAGATTGGGTGAGGGTGGTGTACATGTATATAGAGTGGTTGTGTGCGGGTGTGTAAGTGTGTAGGTGATGGATATGTTTATACTTGTGATGGAGATATATATATATATATATTTATACACACACACACATAAATCTGTGCATGAGAGTGTATGGGAGAGCGTGGACTATATGTATGTGTATGCAGCGGGGCGGTGGGTGGAACGTACACGTCCACATCTGGGAGTGTCTGAGTACAGAGAGTGTGTGTGTGTGGAGGGAATGGGTGAATGGTTGTATACGTATTTCTGTTCGTGTGTGATTTTGTGGGTGAGGCGTGGGTGCATATGAACGGGTGTGCCTGAGTGTGTTTGTGAAGGGTGAGTATAGGTACCTGTGTGTATATGTGAGTTTTTGCAAGAGGCAGGTGTGTATTTGTGTGTGTGAAAGGCATGGATGAGTCCAGGATATACATATGTGTTTGTGTCTCGGGGTATGGGGTAGGAGGTTTATATTTACACGTGTATATGTGTGAGCGTACAGGTGACAGTGTAGTAAGAGTATGTGCAGCGTGTGCTGTGAGGTTATAGTTGAAGCTGTACATTTATGGGTCTGTGTCTGTGAGGTGAAGCATGATAGGATGGAAATATACGTGTGTGCATGTGTGAGCTTGTAGGCGTGAGACGTATATACATACACGCCTGAGGGAGACATGGCAGAGATAGGGTTATATGTATGTGTGTGAGAGTGTGAGTGTAAATGTACATGTGTGAGAGATGTGTATATATATGTGTGTGTGCATAAATGTACGGAGGAGGAGTATAGGTATATGTACTAGTGGGATCTGTATGTATCTGTGTGTTAGTATATGGAGGAAGGTGTGTGTGTACATGTGTGTCTGTGTTTGTGTGTCTGTGTGTTCCAGCTGACATATTTGTGTGTGTGTGTGTGTGTATGTTAAAGTGTGTGACTGTGGAGAGTGTTTGTGTACGTGTCACTGTGTGAGTATATGTCAAGGGGCATTTATGTATGTGTTTCTGAAGAGCTGGGTGAGGGGCGTATATTTAAGTCTATGTTTTGGGTTTTTTTTTAACACCTTTGTTGGAGTATATTTGCTTTACAATGTTGTGTTAGTTTCTGCTTTATAACAAAGT
>NC_041234.1:117326823-117351988 GCF_002837175.3 Physeter macrocephalus
TGGTCACAAAGCACCAAGCTGATCTCCCTGTGCTATGCGGCTGCTTCCCACTAGCTATCTATTTTACATCTGGTAGTGTATATATGTCCATGCCACTCTCTCACTTCGTCCCAGCTGACCCTTCCCCCTCCCCGTGTCCTCAAGTCCATTCTCTACATCTGTGTCTTTATTCCTGTCCTGCCCCTGGGTTCTTCAGAACCTTTGGTTTTTTTTAAGATTCCATATATATTTAAGTCTGTGGATGTGAGTGTGTGGATTAAGGGGCACATGATTATATCCTACGTGTAAATGTATGGACGAGGGAGTTCTATACATAACTGTGAATGTTTGCAAGTGTATGGGTGGGATATATGTACGTATGCATGTATGCATCTATGTTTATACATATATCTACACACGTGTGCGTGTGTATTTATGGGTAGGGGTAGAAGTAAGTGTGTGAATAGTGAGTTTAGAGTGGAGACAGCGTCTATGTGTGTATGTTTGAGTACATATGTAAAGGGGTGTATACGCCTGTGTATACTTTGGTGATAGGGTGAGAGGATTTCTTTGTAATTGTGTATGTGTCTGTGTCTGTGTGGATGTGTAGGACAATTGTATCTGTATGCATGAAAGTGTTTGAATGTATGGATGAGGGATTATGTATATGTGTGTGCTTAAAAGTATATGGCCTAAGTGGAGTATATTTATTTGTGCATATACATGTGATGGGTTTTAATTTCATGTGTGAGAGTGCAGGGGTGAAGGGTGTACGTATAAGTGTGATTTTCATGTATCTATGTGTGAGCATATGGGTGAGGCGGTGTACATGTCCATGTGAGTGTGTGTTTGTGTGGACTGTATATGGATCTGTATATGTGTGTGTGTACTGACAACTGAGATGTATACAGATGTGTGTTTGTGAGAGTAGAGTTGAATGGGCTGTATATTTCAGTGTGTGTTTTTAAATCAGGGCACTGTGTTGGTATGTACGTGTGAGAGAGTCTACGTGTGAGAGGGTGTTTATGTACATTTAGTGTGTGTGTGAGTACATATTTGTGTGGGTCGTATATTTACCTGTATGTGACTATATACTTCAGCGAGTTGTAGATGTACCTCTGTGTGTGAGCACTGGAGGTGTGAGAGGCGTTTATGCACCCTCATGTGTTTGTGTTGTGTGGGTGTGTGTCCAGTCTCTGCATGGCATGCCTTGTATGGTGGGGAGTTTCAGACCGCAGCTTCAAGTCAGACCAACGTGGGTCTCACTCCTGGCTCTTTTACTTGATAGCTTTGTGACCTTAAGCAAGTTACTTGACCTCCCTGTGCTTCTGTTTCCTCATATGTAAAATGAGGGTCATAATCATACTTACCTCACAGTGTTGTGATAAGGATTCTTTTTTAGGAGGTCTTTATTTTTGGCTGCGTTGGGTCTTCGTTGCTGCGCGCGGGCTCTTCTCTAGTGGCGGCGAGCGGGGGCTGCAGGAGGTCTTTATTTTTGGCTGCGTTGGGTCTTCGTTGCTGCGCGCGGGCTCTTCTCTAGTTGCGGCGAGCGGGGGCTGCTCTTCGCTGCGGTGCGCGGGCTTCTCATTGCGGTGGCTTCTCTTGTTGCAGAGCACGGGCTCTAGGCACGTGGGCTTCAGTAGTTGTGGTGCACGGGCTCCGTAGCTGTGGCGCGTGGGATCTAGAGCGCAGGCTCAGTAGTTGTGGTGCACGGGCTTAGTTGCTCCGCCGCACGTGGGAGCTTCCCGGACCAGTCGTATATTTACCTGTATGTGACTATATACTTCAGCGAGTTGTAGATGTACCTCTGTGTGTGAGCACTGGAGGTGTGAGAGGCGTTTATGCACCCTCATGTGTTTGTGTTGTGTGGGTGTGTGTCCAGTCTCTGCATGGCATGCCTTGTATGGTGGGGAGTTTCAGACCGCAGCTTCAAGTCAGACCAACGTGGGTCTCACTCCTGGCTCTTTTACTTGATAGCTTTGTGACCTTAAGCAAGTTACTTGACCTCCCTGTGCTTCTGTTTCCTCATATGTAAAATGAGGGTCATAATCATACTTACCTCACAGTGTTGTGATAAGGATTCTTTTTTAGGAGGTCTTTATTTTTGGCTGCGTTGGGTCTTCGTTGCTGCGCGCGGGCTCTTCTCTAGTTGCGGCGAGCGGGGGCTGCTCTTCGCTGCGGTGCGCGGGCTTCTCATTGCGGTGGCTTCTCTTGTTGCAGAGCACGGGCTCTAGGCACGTGGGCTTCAGTAGTTGTGGTGCACGGGCTCCGTAGCTGTGGCGCGTGGGATCTAGAGCGCAGGCTCAGTAGTTGTGGTGCACGGGCTTAGTTGCTCCGCCGCACGTGGGAGCTTCCCGGACCAGGGCTCGAACCCGTGTTCCCTGCATTGGCAGGTGGATTCTTAACCACTGCGCCACCAGGGAAGTCCCGTGATAAGGATTTTAAAAGATCATGTATAACACTATCTTTGTGAAAATGTTCAGCTCAGTGCCTGGTTCTTAATGAACTCATTCAATAAATGTCACTTGTCACATAGATATTGTTATGATTTTGCTTATTAGCAGCAGATTCTCAGAGGAGCCCGTTGAGCTAATGGGAGTTGTATGCAGAGACCCCTGCCGGACATGGGGGGCGTGCAGAGGAAGCTCTGAGGAGAGGTGTGTGCCCTGGTTGTCCCTCCCTCCAAGGACACGGGCCTACAATTGCCTCAAGTCTGAGTAGTGGCCCAAATGACCATCTCAGGCTCAAATGGCTTCTGGTAGAACTTGCCTCCAGCAAGTCCGAGAATCAAGGTTGTCTCTGGACAGCACCAGTCCCCGGAGAAGCACTCCACTGAGCCAGACGCCAACACCGGTCTGGGACTGTGGGATAGTGGGGGGACACTGGACCTTCACCATCTGAAACTGGTAGCTGGTTCTTTTCATTAACTCCTTCGTTGGAGCTAATACACACTCCATTTCAGCCACTAACGCATGGGAGCATTTAGGTACCTAACACCATATGCTGTAGGCCAGTGCTTCTTGCAAGGGGTCTGCGGTCACTCATTCAACGGACACTTTGTGAGCACCTACCTTGCGCCAAGTACTGTGCAAGGCACCAGAGAAAAGAAGTGAATTAGAAGAGGCCTCACCCCCAAGGAACCCTCAGCCTTCATTGGTGATTCTCTCTCCTGCCTGCTCCCCTCTCCACGGCTCTCTAAGAACCTCAGTGCCAGCCCAGGCCTTTCACAAAAGTCCCTTCTCCATGCAGGATGGGTAGAAGTCTACATGGAAACCAAAGGTCACAGCTGGCCTTTAAAGATGGACACAGGACAGAAAGGTCCTACTGTAGAGCACAGGGAGCTCTATTCAATATCCTGTGATAAACCGTAATGGAAAAGAATATGAAAAAGAATGTACCTTTATGTCTAACTGAGTCACTTTGCTGTACAGCAGAAATTAACACAACATTGTAAATCAACTATACCGCAATTAAAAAAAAAAAAAGATGGAAGCACGAGGGGAACAAAGGCATGGCCCAATGGGTGGGCGCTCTGTTAACCCACAGCATCCATCCAGGGAGGCCAAGCCCCCTTTTCACAGGCAAAACAGCAACAGAGCACACTGTAGCTAGCAATCTTATTACGGGTGCACATCTACATTCCACAAGGGGGGTGCTGGACAGCTCACCGGGAGACGAGTGTTCACAACATGTTGAAAAGACTGCCTTGTCAGAAAGGTTGAAAACCACCACATTACTGACACGAGGGCCGAGTGGTTCTCAGGTTCTGCAAAGCTCACGGGCCCCAAGCCCCGCCCCCTGAGAGTCTGAGTCAGCAGCCTAACAAGGGACCCAGGGATCTGTGTCTTTCTACCCGCAGGTGATTCTTAAGCAGGTAGATCCAGAAAGAAACAGCAGTAGGGAATCACGGAGAACTGGAGTGAAAGGAACCACAGATCAGGAAACCAGGCCTACAGAAGGGAGGTGGCTTGCACAAGGCCACACAGCTAACAGATGATAGACCACAACGCAAACGCCGCTCTCCTGCCCACCCTACAGCAATACTGCTCAAATGGGGGAGACTGGAGGACAAAGTGCAGTGACATGGGGGTCTTTCCAACGCCCCCCATTCCATCCTGGCCCTTGAGACTTGCTGCCATAGTGAGCATAGGTTAGCAGGCGTTATTTAGATCCTGGGGGCGCACTGGGGAAGAAACAGTTTACTGGAAACCAGGCTTGACACCATATTGCATCCCTGTTGGGGTTACTGTGTTCAATAGCTAAGGCAAAGGGCAACATAGAAACATGAGCCCTGCGTCGGGGGGCATCCTAGCTGGGAGTCCAAAATACTGTGCCCGGGTGTACCCTTTCCAAGGTCAGGGTTACGGAGCAAGCCCTGCAGCCGGGCTGAGGGGGCTGAAGGTCTGTTGGCAAGAGATAAATGGGCTCATGAAGGAGTCTGGCTTGAGAGACACTGGGTGTAGCCAATGGCATTTCGTAGGAGAGACCCTTCAAAGACACACAAAAGGGCCAAGTGCTATTTTTAATTCAGCCCTCACACCATCTACCGGCCTCTCCCATTAGCCTCCATGTCGCCCATCCATCCCAGATGCCGAACACTGTCAGATGCTTTTTAAAAATCTAAGCACACTGTAGCCCCCGAGTTTCCTTTATCTGCCACGACAGTGATGTCTTCAAAGAACTTCTGCAGGTTATTTTAAAATGACCTCCTCTAGCTGGGAGCTTAGTTTCCCAGAGAGTTTTCACTACAGCCCTGGATGCGAGAGGGGAGGACGAGGGGGAGTGATCTGGCAGCCCTGCTGGGGTAACACGGCGAGCCCTGGCCGAGGCCTGCATGGGGGGGCCCCAGTGTTAGGGCTGGTGGCCGGGGGAGGCTCTGCCCCCACTGTGAGCTGATCTCAACTCCTTAGCTCTTAGCGTTCTTGCCTCCACAGTGCCTAGCAGTGGGAAAGATAGAGCTACCCTCAGCCCTACTCCACCAGCGCGTTCCTCATGGCACCACTAGACACACAGAGGCCTCTAGTGAGGCAGCAGCTGCCACAGTTTGCTCAGTAAAGACCCCAGCTGGGCCACAATCCCATACTCTGCTTACTCTGCGCCCATTCCCCTGGCTGGGCCCTGAGGCAGGGGGGCTAATCAGCCATTACGCAACTCGGGAGTAGAAAGTGGATGGTGGGGCACTGGAAGTCGCCTGTATGGCTCAGTGAAGGCTGGGCCCGTGGAAGGACAGCATCTCCAGGACAGTCAGGCTTGCCATCGGCTTTACTGGCTGGAGCACAGAACTGTTGACTCTGCTGGGATTTTCCCATGATGCATTCTGCTCCACATGGAGATTGGTTGACACCTGATTTCCAAAGCTCTCTGGCCTTCACTGCCCAGCTCCGTCCTTTGGGGTCTCATAGCTCTTTCCCTGAGTCTTTCTACAGCCTGTGCCCTCTAAGCCCCCTACATTACTACCGCTCTTGGTTCCTCTGTCAGGATATAGCTCTGGAAGGCAGGGCCCTGTTGTCCCGCAGGCACCTTGCCCAAGCTCCTGCAAACTGCGGGTGTCCAGAAACGTGTGCATCTGTGTTGTTGCCCCCAAATCGGATGCTTGGAGCCCCCTCTACTGTGGGCCAGGATGTGTTCACTCCGTTGGTGGCCACACACCATCCCATGACAAGGGACCAGTCCTAGGGGAACAGAGCAGGACATCACATCTGTAGGGCGTCACCTGTCCCAGGAACATGCATAGTATCTCAATCCTCACAGCAGCCCTGGGACTTATTCCCAGATTACAGTTGAAAAAAATCAAGGCTTGTGAAGAGTCATTATTTGCCCACAGAGGTAGTAAATTGGCAGAGCTGGATTGGAACCCAGAGTCTAATGAAGATTAAGCGAGCCTGTGCAGGTACAGAATTGCCCCGCTCTGGGCCTCAGTTTCTACACCCATAAACTAAAGGGGGTTAGATCACTATAGTCTCCCTCTCTGAAATACTGGGTGCTGGCGGGTGAACAGAAAGAAGAAAGCAGCAAGGGAAGGAGGTGGAAGGCCTCTAAAGCCACAAGGTTTTCCTTTCCCCACCCAGCAGCAACTTTTTAACTCGCTTCGTGGACAGGCTTCGAGAGACCTACAGATCCCTGAAACAGTCCACACAATGCTGTGTGCCTATGCCTGGGTGGATTTTTGTGGAGAAAGCAGCTCTATCTTTGAGTCCAGGACCCCAAAGAGGGTAGTAGAGGACACAGTCAATCCCTCAGGAAGGCACCCTCTCCCCATTGGCCGTTCATTCCCCAGCTCAAGTTTCCTTATCGCTGTGCAGGTCTATCTTGACTTAAAGGAGCTGGACTCAAGAATTTGGGGCACCATTTATGTCGGGATGAAGTCAATCAATAGATGACCTGGGATTCAACGGCAGCACTGCCACTTGCTGGCTGTGTGACCTCAGCCCAGTTACTTCCCCTCGCTGAGCCTCAGTGCCCACACCTGTGTAGTGGACATAATACCAAGAGAACTGTCATGAAAGTTCTATGAGGAAAAGTATTACTACCCGGCATGTGGTAGGCATTGGGTAAACACTATTTTCCTTTCCCTTCTTCTGAGTCTAATTATGAAGTAAAGTTCTAATTATTCTTCAGAATTGGCACTCTCAACTCTGACATGGTTA
Organism: Physeter macrocephalus; assembly: GCF_002837175.3. Classification (NCBI taxonomy): domain Eukaryota; kingdom Metazoa; phylum Chordata; class Mammalia; order Artiodactyla; family Physeteridae; genus Physeter; species Physeter macrocephalus. The sequence goes on from NC_041234.1 coordinate 117,333,450, forward strand.
TTACTGCCATTGTTATTAGCTAACATCTATGGAGTGGTTACTGTATGCCAGGCACCGTCCCAAATGATGTACATACATTTACTCCTTTAATCATCACAACAACCCACCAGGGAGGTGCTGTTTTTATCTCCATTCTATACATGAATCAATGGAGGTACGCACTGAGGTGTCGAATACCTTCCCCGAGGTCACCCGGCTTGTAAGGGGGCAAAGATAGAACTCTCACCCAAAATGATTCCAGTGCAAACATGTGTCAGCTGTTACACAATACTGACTCCTGCTGGTTATCAATAAGCGGTCATGAGCCTTGGCTTTCCTCCGGCTTCTGGAAAAAGCCTGAGCTTATCCCACACCCCAGGTCCCTGGACTCTGGCGAGGACCTTCAGGCTCATGGCTAGACTATTGATACAGCCCGCTCCCGCCCCAGGCTGGACTCACGTTCAGGAAGCCAGACTCATATCAATCCTGCCATTACAATCTGTGGTTCAGTCATTCACTCCTCCATAGGTAAATCCATGGCATTATTCACTCATTGAATATTTCTTTCCCTTTCTGCATGACTCTCCTCCCTCACTCACTTCTGTCTCATCCTCTATAACACATGTCAACCTGGACTTGATCTTTCCAGATTTTTCTACGTGCTCACATAATCACAGACAGATACATGTGCATGTGCACACAGACGCACGTGCACACAGACACACTTGCACACACACACTCAGGTAAATACATTTGGGCCGGTTGGTCATTGTTTTACAAACCGAGATCGTCTTGTGTACGCTTTTCTGTACCTTGCTGGCCTTATTCAGCAATCCCTTCCAGAAATCCCGCCAGGGCAACCAGCGGAGTTCATATCCATCAGCCACCTTGATCTTTCAGACACACTGAAGTACTAGCAGTTCCCTGAATAACCCAGACTGTGTCCTGTCCCTGTGCCTTGGCCCCTCTTGCTCCCTGAGCCCAGAGGGTCCACTTTTCTGTCCACCTAGAGGATATCTCCTCATCTGTCAAGCCTCAGCTCATGGTAAGCCTTTCCTGGCCATCAAGTGACCTGGAAGTACTAACCTTGCTCTCCTTCTCCTTCCAGTCTTCAAGGTTCCCTGGACAGACTGTCATCTGAGAACACCTACACTGTTCATGAAGTCATGTGCTGATGTCTGTCTCCCCCGACTAGACTCTAAATTCCAGGAAACATGACTGGTCTGTTTTGCACACTGCTGGCACCCTGGAGGTCCCAAATAAATATTTGTTGACATGATGAATGAATGAATGAATGAATGAATGAGGATGATGAGAGCCTGAACCAAGGACGGCAGCAGAAGGGAGCAGTGTGAGTGGACTTCAGAGCTATTATGAGGCAGACTGACCGGACTTGGCAATTGACTTGAATGTTTCTTATTTCCACAAGAACATAACTGACATGGAAGATTGCGTCTGTCTCGTTCACAGCTTCACGCTCATTGCCTAGATTGAATAGTGCCTGCTATATAGTTGGTGCTCCATACATATTTATAAAATAAATGAATTCCACTGGATCCAGGGATCCTTGTTGGGCCTTGTCCCTGACCCGGAGGCAGGCGCGCTCTCCAGCAACGCAAGTCTCTGACTCTGCTGGATCTCAAAGACTTCTGCCCTCTGCTTGCCCACCTGAGCTGTGATCGCAAGGTGCATGATAATTCCTCCTCGGAACCTTCCTGTGGTCTGCTCCGCAGGGGGTCCCAGATGTCTCCAGCCCAGGTCCAGAGCCAAGGAGTGGCTGTGTGTGCATGCAGCCATGTGCACACATGCAGCTGCATGTGTGCAGATGGCTTGTATGCATGTGATGTGGGATCCCCAGCAGGGAGGCTCAAGGCATTTCCATCACACAGAAAACGAAGAGGCAGAGCTCATGGGTTCTCCTGGGAGCACCAGAGGAAACCAATGTTCCTGTGCTGCTGGGGTGGGGATGGGCAGAGCGGTCTCGTTCTCCTCTCACCACCAGGCCAGAATCTGGGCTGGGGGGGAAACCTTTAGCCCAAAGCAAACTCGGGAAGTAGACCTAACGGAGGGATATTCACCCTGGGGTGCCCTTAGGAACTCTGAAGTCTGAGAGCAGGTATAGAAGAAAAGAAGCACAATTTATAAGCCAAGCCCTAGGAGGGCTTCAGGAAGAGAAGAGCACACCCCTCCCCGTACTCATAGCTCCACCCACAGGAGGGGTCCGCAGAGGCTGAACTGCTCGTGTGGTTGAATGAATAGGGTAGGGAAGAGTGATCCTTTTTGGGATCCGTGGCCACTCTCGCCTACAGCCTCTCTCAAGGAACTCATCATCCTAGGACAAGGCAATAGCAGGAGCAAAGGCACTGACGCTGAAGAAATTTCCGCAGGCTACAGTGGGGAGCTCAGTTTATCCGGAGATACATGCAGGGCAGGTGTGAGAAATTAGGCTCAACCATAAGGTGGGGCTTCATTCTGATGCGAGGGGGAGAGTGGTCTATGAGTTTAGGCAGGGCTGTGGCATGACCAGCTTTGGGTCTGTAAACAGACACCCTGGTGGCCATGTGGAGAACAGACCAGATGAAGGCAAGATTTAGGCACAGAGGGACAAAGAAGGGAGACCATGAGGGTTAAGGACATGGGGAAAAGTGGACAGATGATGACTGAGGAGATGTTTAGGAGACAGACTTAGCAGAGTTGGGGCAATACTGAGAGGTGGAGAGCAGGTCAGGATGTCAAGGAGATGATGGTGACTCAAGCTTTACAAAGAGTCAGGAACAAAAATGGCGAATGGAAGAAGAGCTGCAGGGTGGTGTTTGTGTGGTTGGCGGGGCTTGGGGGCAACAGGAGGTCTCAGCAGCCAGCTGAGTGCACATGCCCAGCAGGCAGTTGGGAAGAGAGGTCAGTTCTGGAGAGAGCTCCATGATCTTGACTGCATGAGAAGACTCAACCCTCAACCAGGCCAGAACGATGTCACTGACTCGGAATGGAGGCTCAGACAGATTGGGCGTCTTGGCCTTCAACTTGGCACGAGGTGTGTGCCGTGAAGCCTCACGGTGATGAGTTCTCATAACGTAAGATCCACCTCTCACACATATGGCTTGAAGGAGGTGCATTTAACTTGGGTTTGGAATATTAAATGTTTATACAACCATTTATTCCATGAGTACATTCACTTCCCACTTCAGAACTAAATGTCTCTACTAATTAAATACATTTATTTTAACTGCAGAAGCATTTATTTCCAAAATAAGGACATGTTAATTATCTGCAGAGTGAAATTAACCCCAGGATGCTAATCTATACATTCATCCGCCTGGATACATATTACCCATGGATGCTTGGTTGCACTGCCCACCGTTCCACAGCGCTGCTCAACACACTCCTGAACACAGGCCCTCGTGCCACCCGGATCCACATCCGTCTTGCTATCCTTTCACAGAGAATTGCATGGTGGTGTGGAATGTGGAATTTTAATATTACCACGCTCATTCCAAACCTAAGAAGACTAGAGAGTCAAGATTTGCAAACATGTGCCAATGTAATTCAAGGGCATTTTTGCTGGGAGAGAAGGTAACTGTCTCCAATTACCCTGAGGAGTTTTTTGCTTGTGTTTTATGAGAACCGACACCTTAATTCTCTTGTCACTGACACTTCCTAGACACGGGTACATATCTGTAATTCTCATGATAAGCCATTAGTATTAATTAAGCCACATCAATAGCATAATTTAGCTAGTCAGTCAACATCTTCTGAGAGCTCACAGTGGGGGCAGCCCCAACTCATAGCATTGGAGAGTTAATAAGGGAAGAAATGCAGTATGGGAAAGAGAGTTTTCCAGAAAGATCGGCATTCTTGCCTTCACGGCCACCGGGCAGTCACCTGCAGAAACCTCAGGGAGTGAGGTCCTCTTTTACATGACATGTTTTCCTCATCTGCACAATGGAAGCAGCAATGTCTTGCAGCTGCCCAGCACCAAAGGGGAGGAGCTTCAGAGGAAGTGGAAGGCAGAGGGCTTCAGCAGGGATTTGGCAACTCCGTGGGACAAATTCTGGCCTTTGGTCCACCAGGCCTGGTCAGTCAGAAGTAAAAAGGTGAGAGTGCCCTCATAGTGAAAAGGATCCCCTCCTTCCTCCTTCTCTCCATCCCTCCCTCCTTCTCTCTCTCTCTCCCTTCCTTCCATCCTTTCTTCCTTCAAGAATATTTACTGAGCATTTACTATGTGGCAGGCACTGTGCTAAATAGTGGAGGGACATCAGTGAGCAGCTAAAAGTCCCTGCTCCTAAGGAACTGAGCTCCGAGTGAGGGGAGATATTTATAAATAAATGAACAAACTATCAAACAATCTGGCGGGTGGTAAGACACATTATAAAGAAATATAGAGGAGGATAAGGGGACAGATGTGATGAGAGCAGATGCTATTTTAGCATCAGGCAGTTCCCTAGTTCCCCTGCATCGCAGAGACATACCAGTCCAATGTGAGGGTTCCCTGCACGGACAGATGCACAAGTCCAGTGAAGTGGTCCTATATATCATAGACCTACCCTGGCCCCATGGACGGGGTAGGTAATCACTGACTACCAGAGATCATCAAAATCTTCTTCTTGCATTCCACTCCCAGTCTCACCTGGGATGATCAAAATGTTGCCCATGGCAGGGACTCCATGGGTTGGGCCCATGTGTCTTAATTGAAGTGTGGAGCCTTCTCAGGTAATTGCTGCGTGTCCATTAGACTGGACGCTCCCGAGGGGGCAGTGGAAGTCAGCAGGAAGGAGGATACGCCCGCTCTTGGATACCCAGACTCAGGATGTGTGCATGTAATGCTAGTAATGATTGGAATAAATTCTAACCTTTCTAAAGTGCTAGCTGGGTGCTGTTGGGACTACAGACTTTAAGCACTCAAGTATCATGTGCCAATGCCTACAGAAAAACAGAGGCCGTTACCATCTATTTTTCCCCTGGGGTAGCAGATTTCCCTTGGGGATCTCCTGGCTCCCGATGAGCAGCACGACAAATAATAAGATGTTTCAACTTCCACGAATGACACGTCGGTTGGGCTCAAGGTGAGTAAAAGAGGCTCCAACTGAATGGGCCTGGAGCTTTTAGAGAGCGATCTAGAAGATGGCATTGTCTAACATCAAGAACATGCAAGGCTATATTAAAGAGTTCCAAATTAAGGATTTCAGCCCCAAATCCTGTGAGCTGATATGCAGCCTTGATTGTGGTGTGTGGAAGCAATCTGGCATAATACGGATGTGCGTGGGCCATTTTGTTTGTTTGTTTGTTTGTTTTTTGTGCGTGGGCCATTTTACACATACTTTTTTAAACACACTAAAGTAGATTCATGTGTTGTACCCTAAATTCAAGGTGCTTGAATTTTGCTTTGCTTGGCAGACAGTGGTTCTGAGGACTAGACTCAAGGGGTGTGTATTATCAACTACCTCTAATACACGAGGACAGAGGAAAGATTGACTTCAGATGCCTGTGGATGTCTACAGCTTGATATCGTTGTAGGATATCGTTACTGAGGCTCCTGTCTTCTCAGTGGCAATGGAAAATGTTAACGGAAGATGTAATTATCTGGAAGACTTAAGTGTAAGTACATTACAATTATACTGTACCGATCCGTTCCTTTGTTTTTGCCCATCTCTTCCCACAAGAATGAGTGCTCCATGATCGTTTTGGGTGCTGCTGTATCCCCTGTGCTTGAATACAGTCTGGCCCAGAGTAGATACTCAACAAATGTTTGTTGCATGAATGAATGACATAACTGTTTGCAGCAGGTCTCTGGGAGAAAACAAGCTTCAGTCCCTGAAGGTACTAGGCTGCCTGGAGAGGGCTGTTTGTTTTCTTACTACACACTTTTGAGAGTCCTCTGTGTATTCTGGATATAAGGCCTTTGTCAGATATGTACTCTGCAAATATTTTCTGTGCCTTGTCTTTTCATTCTTCTAACAGTGTCTTTTGAAGAGCTGAAACTTTTAATTTTGACAAAGTCCACCTTATCATTTGGCTCTTCTATGGCTTGTGCTTTTGGTGTCACATATAACGTTTTTTGCCTAAGCCAAAGTCACAACGATTTTCTCCTATGTTTTCCTCTGGAAGTTTCACAGTGTTAGGTTTGAAATTTAGGTCTGTAATTCATTTCAAGTTAATTTCTGATGACGGTGAGGTAGCGGTAAAGGTTCAAGTTTTTTGCATTTGAATATCCACTTGTTCCAACAAATGCAGCAGTATCTGTAATAGCACACTGTCGGAAAAAACACATCCATCCAGTGGCAATCCATGGCGCCATTAGAAACAATGAAACAGCTCTACATACACAGTTAAAAGTAAAATTCATCTGCATTTCTATTTCCATGAACTGTTTGTTCACATCCTTTCATTCAATAAATATTCATTGAGCTCCTATTGTGTGCCAAGCACAGTTCTAGGCACCGAGGACACAGCAGTGACATCTAGTGGGAGGAAACAGACAACAAACAAAGACTTAGCAACACAGTGATGATGATAAGAACCATGGAGAGAAATAAAGCAGGGTAAGAAAGGTAGGCAGTGTGGGGTGGGAGGATTTCTGTTGTAAATACGGTGGACATGGAAGGCTTTATCAGATCATGTAGGCTTGCAGTTTACTGTAAGGACTCTGACTCTGACTCTGAGTGAGATGGTGAGTGACTGGGGGGTTTTAGCAGAAGAAGGACAGGTTTATCTTGTTGATGTTCAGGCACTCTTTATATATTAATGAGATTACTTGTTCATCAGCCATATACTTTAGAATTTAGTATTCCCATTTGTCATTTATGTTTCAGCTTTGCTTACATTTTTCCGTGTAAAACTTGTTAATATTTACTTAGGCAAATTTGTCAATCTGCTGCATAATGGATAGTTTTTGCTAGTCTACCCAACATTAAGTTTTGCTTCATCCAGTAATAGGCCACAATTTTCATCTGGGATCCACCCCTCCCCACCCTTGCAGTATGCATGGCTTAGAAGCCTGAAGCCTGCTGGAAATAATCAGACCTGGACATGCCAATCATGGCATTCCCTAGCGCCTGCTTTCCCCACAACAAGAGACTGGATTGAGACAGGCATCAGACCTCAGCTACCGCCAGGGTTCAGCTGTTGCCTTTGGTTGCATGTCCTCCTCCGAACCGGAGATCCAACTCTACAGCAGGCTGCCTAAATTACCCTGCACCCAGCTGCTTGCAGGGGGCCCGGGGGACTGAGATCCTGCCTTTCTCTACTCTATACCTCCTTCATATATGAACAGTAGAGATAGGCAATTTCATGATCTAATATCTACGTTATCTAGAGCCAAATCACAGGGAGAAGGAACAAGTCAGCAGTACCCAAGAAGTTCTCAAGCCCTCACGTTGAACTTGACATATATATGTGTATATGTATATATGTCTTTCCTTTAACTATTTTACTCACTCCCACCATTTTCCCACCCAGTGTACAATAACAATAGCTACTGCATAGAGTTATTATGAAGTATTGAGTTATATCTAAACCACCGAGGGCCTGCAACAAGTGCTTAAAAAGTGTTATTGAGCTATTATTATTATTATTATTTATTATTATTATTACCTTCCTAGGCTGAACTTACAGTGTCTCCTCTTCCAAGACCATCTTAGGCTGATGTTTCTGGTTCTCTCTATTACGTCGTTTTAATTTGGGCAGTGATTCAGTGTCTTACGTGACCTTTTAAGCACCTGATCAGTGTTTGATGATAAACTTAACAGAACTGTTTATCCTCCGAGTGCGTGAAAAAATGCGCTCCATTTCTATGGTTCTAGCAGGATCTAGATGTTGCCTTTCAATTCTGTCTTGCTGGTGCCAGTTGGCACTTAGCCAATCTGATTTTTTTTTTCCAGTGTCTTTGTACTTTTGGTTTTGCTTTTTGGCAGAGACCTCTTTTTTCATATTACTTTTTTGCTGTGTCTAGTTTTTCCTAAAACAACATTAAATAGTAAAGGTATTGTTTACTTAAATTGATTGTATGTATCAAAAGTTGCACTGAACCTATATGTTAATGTAGGGTGACTTGACATCTTTGTATTATTGAGTCATTCTATCCAATACCAAGATGTGTCTTTCCATATGTTACAATCTTGTGCTATGTCCCTCAGTTTTCCTCATATAAATATTGCATATTTCTTATTAAGTTTATTCTTGTTTTTTCAATATCCCTTTTTGGGCGATTTTAAATATGGCCTTTTTTTCCCTTTGTTCTATATCAGGGATAGGCAAACTATGGCCTGCAGGCTAAATCCAGCCACTGGCTGATTTTGCAAATAAAGTTTTATAATAAAGTTTAAATAGCCATACCCATTCACTTGCATGCTGTCTGCGGCTGCTTTTGCACTACAGTGGCAGGAATGAGTAGTCATAACAGAGACCATATGGCCTGCAAAGCCAAAAATATTTACTATCTGGCCTTTTACAGAAGAAAGTTTGCTGACCTCTGCTCTATATTTTCAATCTGGTTGTTGTTTGAATAAAGGAAAACTATTAATATGTGTATATTAATTTTATACCCAGCTATGTTACTAAGTGCTTTTACTTTTTAATAGTTTTGCAGTGTTTTTCTTAGGTTTTCCAGGTATAATATCTGCAAATATTAATAATTCTATTTGTTAGTATTTTATTTAGAATTTTTACTTCTATATTCACATGAGAAACTGGCTTTAATTTTCTTTTTTGTTTATCAATCTGGGTTCACTCAGAAAAACAGAACCACTTAAGTATCCTAGAAGTATTACTTTAGAAATCTGGGCTTGTTTTAATTTGGAATTATTTGAATTATTTAGATTACATGAATTATTATTGCATTAATACTGCAAGGGAGTAAGGGTGGACTCCACATGAAAATTAGGGCCTATTACTGGATGAAGCAAAAACTAATTCTGGGTAGGCCAACAACTATCCATTATGCAAAAGATTGATAAATTTGACTAAAGATTAATTTGAATTTTTTGAATTAATATAGAAATCTGGGCTTATTTAAATTTGGGGAAAGCTAGCAGTGCAGGTCAGCAGTAAAAGTTGCGGTTGGAAGGTCCAGGAAGCAGACACTGAAGATCCAAGTCTGAAGCATGGAAGTGAGGGCTCCTCGAATTCTTACTTGGAAGCTGCTGAAATTCTCAAGAACCTCTGAGAAAGCTTCCACCCTGCAGCAACAAAGTGGTGGTTCTCAAGCTATCAGTAAGTAGCCATCATGAATCTCTCATTTGTCCCTATGTCTGATTGCACTATATCCAGAGACAAATGATCTCTGCTTCCCTTCGGTCTCCTAAATCTCATGAGAGTCTCACTTGGCCAAGTCTACCCCAGAACACTTCCAGGGCAGGTGATTCTGAGAAATGTAGTCCCTTTCTTCTCCAAGGGATGAGGGTGATGCCAAGTTGGCAACAGACAATCTAGCATCATTTTTTGTATCAGTGCTTCCTCCGTACTCTAAATATACAATCAGTTTTTGTGATTATTCCAAGGGCCCTTGAAAAGAAGACATATTCTCTAATTTCAGAATATAGAACCAATCTACCTTATGGATTAGGTATTAATAAGGAAGATCTAAAACCTGAGTTTAATAATATACCTTATTAATTTGGTGAAGTCCTCTACAATTACTTATTTGTCATGGAATAATGGAGCTAAATTTAAAACTCCTACCCTGCATGTGTTTCTAATTCTCTTTGTATTCCTCTACATTTTGTTTTATAAGTTTTGATGACGTGTTACTTAATGCATAGATATTCACTGCTCTTAGACTTTCATTATGTATTGTACTCTGCCCTTCTTTGTCTCATTTTTCCTTGAATTCAACCTTGTCTAATACTTGTCTAATAGTAATTTTCAGATGTCTACTTTCCTTTTATTTTCATTTGTTTTATATGTCTTTGCCTATTTTTTGCTTTTGATTTTTCTGAGTCATTCCATTTAGATAAGTATCGTATAGTTAGTATTTAACTGGGTTTTGCTTTGTCAATTCAATGTGAGAATCACTTTTTCTGTGTATTAATATGGTAGATGTGTTTACTATAAGTGTTACAACGTTTAAAACTTCTGCTTTGTTTAGTATGGTGTTTCCTTCTGTTACTTTCAAAGGTGTATAGTCTCTTTTTAATTCTAACGAAAGTCTTCGTAAGGATAATTTTATACATTGTATGTAATTCTCTATTTATTTAGCTAGTATCTATTTACTCTTCAGTAACAGTAATAAACTAAATGAATATACCCTTACTTCTAACTTCCCCTCCCCTCCATCTCAATTTTGTAGGGTATGCTGTTCATCTTAGTTCTTCTAGTTCTTTTAGTGGTTAACTTTATACATTTAAATATATTTATACCTTTTAAACTTTAATTACCACTCTTAAAAATATTTTTTGACCTCTACTATGAAAAATAAGAAAGCCAACTTATATGCACAATCTCACATTCTCTCCCCTTATACTCCCTAACTTTTGTTGGTTATTTTAGTATTTCTCCATTATCATGTTTGGCTACGTTTACGTTTTGTCTTTAATGGTAATTTCCATAATTGTTTTCACCTTTATCCACAGTTTTACATTTATTTTTGCCACAGGCTTCCCCCTTCGTTTTTTTCTGGTTTAAGTTCATCTTCTAGTAGTTTCTTCAAAAAAAGTGTTCATGAGAACTATACGCCTGAGTTCTTGCACATTTGGAAATATCTGCCTGTTGCCAGTATAATGGAAAGGCAATTTAGCTAGGTAGAAGTTATTGGGTCATACTGTCTTTTGCTGAAGAATTTGTAAGCATTCCTTCGCTGTCTTCTAATGTTCAATAGGGATAAGTCTGAAGCCAACTTGTATTTTTTTATTTTATTATTATAGGTAATTCAATCATTTTTACCTGGGTGCCCATAGGATTTTTTCCCTTTATCTTTTAATTCAGGCAATTTTACTAGACTATGGTTCTGTACTAATCTTTTTTTTTTTCCTTAAGACATACTGTGTCCCGTCACTTTTTAAAAAAATTTATTTATTTATTTATTTATTCTTGGCTGCATTAGGTCCTCGTTGCTGCTCGTGGGCTTTCTTTAGTTGCGGTGAGCGGGGGCTACTCTTCGCTGCGGTACGCGGGCCTCTCATTGCGGTGGCTTCTCTTTGTTGCGGAGCACAGGCTCTAGGCACACGGGCTTCAGTAGTTGTGGCACGCGGGCTCCGTAGTTGTGGCTCACAGGCTCTAGAGCACAGGCTCAGGAGTTGTGGCGCACGGGCTTAGCTGCTCCGAGGCACGTGGGATCCTCCCAGACCAGGGATCGAACCAGTGTCCCCTGCACAGGCAGGCGGATTCTTAACCACTGTGCCACCAGGGAAGTCCCTCCTGTCACTCTTTAGATGCAAATCTTCTTTAATATCAGGAAAGATTTAAAAATTACATCTTTCAAAATTTTCTAATTTTTTTTTTACTTTTTTTCTTCAAGAAGAAACCATTTATGCTTATGTTGCTTTTCCTTTGCCTGTCTTCCATATCTACAATTTTTCTCTAAGCACTTTTAAAATTTTCCATTTCATTTTGCTCAACTGTCTCAAGGCTGCCATCCATATCCTGTTGTCATCAGTGTTCACTACTACGTTAGCTAACAGTATGATGATACTATGTCATCAGTTACTACTATTCGCAAGGTAGCCATAATTTCTGTTTTGATTTTAGTTTTCGTTTCCACTCTGTGACCTAGACACAGCCAGCTCAATTTTAATCTCCTTCTTCTGCCTTTCTTGATTCCTTACAACTCTGCATTGACCTTTTAATTCACAAAAGACTTTTTATTAAGTTATTTGAGTTCTTAGACAAATATTTATTCATGACTTGCATCAGCTCCACACCAAAATGCTCATACTATGTAGGCTTAGTTTGCCTTTTTGTCCACCATCTTGTGATATTTTTGTACCAATCTCCTGGTTCCTTTTGCATTATTAGTCACCTCGCTCGCTCGCCGCTTGCCCGCTGCTCACCTGCTGCTGTGCGGCCCGGTTCCTAACAGGCCACGGACAGGTACCGGTCCATGGCCCAGGGTTTGGGGACCCCTGCTGTATGTGGTGTGGCAGAGACTGTTCATCGGAATCTATTTCCTCTTCTTAGATACACAAGAAGACTACATTTCGCAGCATCTCTGGCAATTATATGTGGCCATGTGACTGAGATTTAGCCAATGGAATTTAAGCAGAAGCAAGGTATGCCAATTGGAAGCTTTACCTATTAAAACCCCCCAACACCCACTCTCCTATGCCTTCCTCCTTCTGTCTGATGAAGTTGGAGATAACCCAGGTGACACTGAAAACCATATGCTAAAGAAGGCAGAGCTTCCTTCAGCCTGGGCCCCTTAATGACTACGTGGAACAGAGCTCCCTGCCAATCTGGGACCATCCTGGATTATCACGCGAGCAAGAAATAAACTTCTACTGTGTTCAGCCATCAGATGTGTGAGTTTACTTATTACTGCAGCCTAGCCTAACCAAAAGAATACAGTGAGGAAGGCAAGACAATGGGGAAGCCTATTCAGTGTGTGCTTATCCCTAGGGACGAGTTATAAAAATTATAAGGACCAGATACCAATGCTGGTTGACTCATCATAGACGAGAATAAGCAGTGAGATGATGCCAGAAGGAGGTGTCATGGCTATAACAAGGGATTGACAATCGCTATGGTCAGAAAAGTAAGAACAAAGTAGCCAGCCACTGGAATCCTTGTATTATGGAAGATTGGGGTCTACTTGTATATAAAATACAGGAAGGAAATGAGACAGGGCAAATCAAGGTGAATCACAGATATAACTATCTGCCTATAGAACTGAAAAAAAAAAACCATTTCCTTTACCTATTTCACACTGAAGGGGTCTTCCAGCTGTTAAACTATACCTAAATAAGAGTGCATAATCCAGACCTTCTGGGACCCAGACGTGAGTTGGACCAGGTAGTTGATGGGTAGGAAGGAAGAGATCCAGCCCACAGAGCAGCCCTTCTGGCCACTGCCATCCAGCCAGCTCATGTCCTCAGAAAAACAGAATAACAAGGCATCGTTTTCAAGCTTCCCATTCCCCCAAATTGGGTTTGAGTTCCAGACTTCCTCCCAGGCCCTGTTTCTGCTTCTTTTCATATAACCTCCAGTCAGTGAGTATCTACCAGCCACTAAGCGTCATACTGATAAGAAGAAAGACAATGACCTTTTACCAACGCCTGATGGGAATGAAGACATGGTCTCCCTCTCAAGGAGCTCGTGGTCTCCCTTAGGCAGTGCCCTCACTCCCCAGGCCAGACGGACCGGGGAAAAGCGGCAGCCTTCGGTACCTTGATTGGGAAGCTAATGAAGATTCAGCAAATCGGTCCTTATTTGCACGGACCGCCTTCCAAGGCTCTGCAGTTGATTTTGTATTTATGATTTTGAATTATTTTTCTCAAAGAGGTCCCCCAAATTACATAAGCTTCAGGCCCTATAAAACCTGGATCTGCTCCCTGGAAGCCAAAGAACAGGATCAGAAATAACTTCCAGGGCTCACCGGGTGCTGGAGCAGTCGTGGTTAGATATTCGAATAAAAATGCAGAGAATCTGCAGGACCTTCAGGCTGAAACCAAGCCTTTTCTGCTGATAGCGTGACTGCCAGAAAACAGAAAGCAGGCCATCTCCATCTGCTGGCAGCAGAGCAGAACTGCAGCACATCGCCCTGACTGCAGACAGCGGGCTTTGTTTCCCTTTAAGTGAATAAATAAAATCAATCAAGTGACATCACATGGAGTTAGGAACATAGAAGGAATCAAGACCACTCCCTCCACAACAAAACCATCGCTTCCATTTTGAGTAACCCCTTTCCAACCCCTGTTCACAGCACTCAGTTTTACATGGATAGAATGCTGCCTAGACAGTTGCTTTGGAGAAGGCTTTTTTTTTTTTTTTTTTTCTCCACTGATCATAAGCATTTACATCCTTCTAAATTGTCTTACAGTCCGCTGTTTTAATTGCTGCATCAGAGATGGGCCCTGAGTGATTCTGGCAGCCCTATGCAGGTAACTTCCATATACCATTTTTACAAATAATGCTGCCGTGGCCACTTTTGAGTAGAGAACTTTTTGTCCTTCCCCGGGATGATTTCGAGGGAACTGCGACCAAATCCCACTCCATAGCCTGGCAGAGGGGAAGCAGGATTTCAAAGGACAGGGTGGCCTGGCCTAGACTCAGAGCTTAGCGTATGCGTCGTGGGTGAAAAAATGAAGAAGGGGATGCGTGAGCCTGTCTGTCAGCCAACGACACGCAAAGCAACCCCAAGGGGGTTGTTCCAATTGGCACAATCCGTGGACCATTCTTACCAAACTCTCATCAACACTGACAACCATCATTCAGAGAAGTTCGACCAGGAGGATTTTGCCATTCTGCTCTGGAATCTCTCCTTTAACAATTTACATACTCAGTCAAATGGAGAATCTAGTGAATTATTTATAGCAATTTCACTTCACATATTGAAAGGGCATTCTACATTAATCAATTACAAATCATGATAAATGGCTTTCTAAAAATTATACACGAGGAATGCAGAAATCGCCAAGCCCTTTTCCCGGGCACACCAACCGCCAGCGCACAGGCCTCCCTGGCCACAGCTGGCTGAGTGATCAGGAAACAGGCGGCAGGATGCACCGAACAAGCAGCAGGCATGGAGTCAGGGGACCCGGCCTTTCTTCCTATTGCTACCATGGCTTTGCTGTGTGACCCTGGGCAAGTCATGTCCCCTCTCTGTTCCCTTACTTCCGAACTTAAGCGGTAAGACTGCTCGCTTCCTGAGGTTCTTCTAAAACTAGAGTCCTATTCATTTATCGGATCAGATAGCATCTTGGACCTTGCTGAGATCACTAGGCAGAAGGAGGCCCAGGGACATCCCCTTCCTGGACCAGCCACTCCAAGCTGAGAACTTAAGAATGGGCCCGTGCTATTATCCGATTTATACAGGAGAGAGGATGGTACAGGCCACGTGATGATAGCCTGTTGCCCACCCAGGAACTAGGGTGCAGTTCCAGTAACCATTCTCCAGGAAGGCAACTCGCAGAGGGCTGGCCCAGCTCAAGAGGATTGGGGCTCCACTACATGCCCACTAGAGAGGGTGTGCCTTCGTGCCAGGCAGTGGGGCAGGAAGTGTAAGGCCAGCAAGGACCACACCTCAGCCCACCTCGGTGAGCCTGGGATGGGGTTGCCAAGCTCAAAAAATACAACTCAGCCCCGGGAGAGCTCCGGAGACAGGAGGCAGGATGTCTGTCCCCAGGCCACTACATTCCAGCGAAGAGATGGGCCCACAGCACAGTTTCGAATGTCCAAAAGGACTTGCCGAGTTCTTCAAGAGAGTTCCAAAAACTACAGGGTGAAATTCATTTAGACAGGGTGGGGAGGTGCCAGGAATGGCTTCCTGAGGAAATGTCACTTGTGACCCTGTAGACAAGTTAGATTCTGATGGAAAGCAGTGAGAAGGGCAAGGGGGCGGTCCTATCAGAAAGCACCACCCCCATCCTCAGCAGCCTCTCTGGCTGGGCTGCCAGGAGTCCGTAGTAGCTGGACTTCAGACTCTGAAGGCCGTCCCGGGATCGTGCCCAGATGGGTGTGCGTTGGGATATGGTCATCCAGAGGCTCTGTCCGGTTTTGTTTGCTTGAAGAAGACATAAGTGAAGTTGCGAGGTCTCTCAAGAGAGGGCAGAGCCGGGGCGGGGGAGGAGGAGGAGGAGGAAGAGGAGGGGAGGAGGAGGAGGAGGAGGAGAGGAGGAGGAGGAGGGGAGGAGGAGGAGGAGGGCAGCAGCAGCAAGGGAGGGAAGAGGAAGAGGAAGAAGAGGAGGAGGAGAGGAGGAGGAGGAGGAGAGGAGGAGGAGGAGAGGAGGAGGAGGAGGAGGAGAGGAGGAGGAGGAGGAGAGGAGGAGGAGGAGAGGAGGAGGAGGAGGAGGAGGGGGAGGAGGAGGAGGAGGAGGAGGACGTCCCTCCGTCCTGGCTGTGCCCGCCACATGGCAGCTCTCCGCCCGGTGCCCCTGCTGCCAGGCCTGATGCTCCCCATATGGTCAGCTCAGATGCACGACGTGCCTCGACTTTTATTATTTGAGCAATATAATCATTATTGCTCTCGTTACCCCAAATCATATAAACACCCGTTTAAGAGAAATGGAGGGATCGTTTTTCTCCTTTCTTTGATGAGGTCATCTTTCCGGTTGGCTCTCCGGGTGGGGTGGCAGGAGCGCGGAGCAGCCTGCCTCATCACACTCTCTCCTGGGCCTGCTTTTCAGCCCCGCGCCCCACAAACCCCATCCCTGCAGGCTGGGAAAAGGGCCCACGGAGGCCTCTGATGACTGAGCAAAGCCGGAGGTTTGCGGCCCGATACTCTGGAACGTCCCCAACCAGGAGTCCTGAGTTGTTTAGGCTAGTGGGCGACCTAGCGATCCATCTACAACAGGAATAGCGAAAGGGATTCATCTCACTCGCTGCTTCCGAATAACTGGGAGAATCTGCGCGCAGTGCTGTGTCGAGAAGGATTCTGAGGCAGCATCTGAACCCTGTATGAATATGCCTTCCCTGGAGAGCTGAAGTTTCAAGACCCATGGAGGGGTGAGGTAGGGATTGTTAATGGCCATCAGAGAGTAAACATCTACTGTGTGCCAGGAGCTGCGACCGCGCTCCTTCACATCCCACTGTGCACTTTGTACACGACCCCGCCGTGCCCCCCCACACCTCCTTTAGGGAACACCTAACATCTTAGGGCACTTCATTGGGCCCATTCCTGGACTTGCTTTTCTTTAAATTGAAGTCTAGTTGATATACAATGTTGTGTTAATTACTGCTGTACAGCAAAGTGATTCAGTTATATATATATATATATATATATATATATATATATATTCTTTTTTAAAATATTCTTTTCCATCATGGCTTATCATAGGATACTGAGTACAGTTCCCTGTGCTATACAGAGGACCTCGTTGTTCATCCACTCTCTCTATAAAAGCTTCCATCTGCTGACCCCAGCCTCCCACTCCGACCCTCCTCCAACCCCCTCCCCCTTGGCAACCACCAGTGTCTTCTCCATGCCTGGACTTGCTTTTTGAGAGTAGGCATGACTTTCCATTCCTCGGAAGCCCCAGAGCCGAGGGGCCAGCTCAGGCTCTCAGGAAAGAGTCCCCGGGGGTGTCTGACTCCAAGGCCCAAGGCCTCTCTCCTGTGGGCCATGGCCCAGTGTCCTTGGGGAGGACCACTCCGTGGGGGGCTGGGCCTGCAGACAGGCCTCATTTCATCCACGCCCTTCCCAGCCGCGGAGGACTCGCTCAAAGGAGCCAAGGCTGTGAGGTTTGCATCGATCGCCACAGCTGACATACCCGCCAACCCCAAGAACCCCTGAGCAGGGACTGGAATACCACGGAATTCACTACACTAGACCACCGAGCACAGCCCTGTGCTGGTCCCTCAGGAGACAGTAGCAGCGTATGCCCTCAGAGGGGACACTCCGATTTTCAAAAAGGGCAGGAACATTGCCGAGCATCTGGGCTGCGTCGTAGGCTGTGTAGAATTCATGTCTCGGGACTATCTTAGCAAAGTACCACAAATTCGGTGGCTTAAACAACAGAAATGTATTGTCTCGGTTCTGGATGCCAGAAGTCTAAGATCAAGGTGTCAGCAGGGGTCATCCTGGTCTCGGCCTTCATCTTCACATGGCATTCTTCCAACTTGCAAGCCTGTCTCCATTTCTGAATTCCCCTTCTTGTGAGGTCACCAGTCATACTGGGTTAGAGACCACCCTGATGACTTCATCTAAACTTGACCACAACTAAAAGGACCCTAATTCCAAATAAGGTCACTTTCTGAGACACGGGGGGTTAGGACTCCAACATAGGAATTGACGGGGACATAATACAACCTCTAGCAGCAGGGGTAGTCAGAGGCCAGAGGTCAGCAATGAGCAGTGAGGTCACACAAACCCCAGTGGCTTTCTGAGGGAGAACCTGTGGCCCAAAGAGAAGGGACTTAGCCACGTTCACATAGTGAGTTAGAGACAGACCTGGATGGAACTCGATCCCCGGTTTCCAGCATCTTTTAAGAAATCCGTGTTCATGGCGATGGCCAAGCCCAGTGTTCTTTCTACCCGTTCCCTTCCGTCCAGCATGCCAGCTTGCTGGTCTTGCTAGGTAGGTGATAGCAGGTATCACACCGCCGTGTGGGCTCTGGGTATTGTCTACAGGGGCTCCTCGAGATGTCACCTTACTCCAAAGAAGGGGCTCCTGGTGGGGGGTGTGTGTGTGTGCCATTTCCAGTGTTGTACTGAAGTACAAGCTTCGTGCAAGTTGTGAGTCCCCACCTACCCTGTCAGGTGTCACGTCCTACTTTTTGGCAGCCTGCCCTTGGAAACGTGTCACCCCACAGCTCATGGCTACTTCTGCTTGGCTGGGAGGCGGACCAGGCAATAGACATCAAGTCCAGACTACGACGTGCAGGCTGTAAGAGGGACTTCTGAATGCAGCCACGTGCACCGACGCATGGACTTGGCTAGAACTACTCCAGCTGCTGGGCCGGGGGGCGTTTGCCATTTT
>NC_041234.1:117352703-117358886 GCF_002837175.3 Physeter macrocephalus
TGCGGTACGCGGGCCTCTCCCTGTCGTGGCCTCTCCCGTTGCGGAGCGCAGGCTCCGGACGCGCAGGCTCGGCGGCCGCGGCTCACGGGCCCAGCCGCTCCGCGGCACGTGGGATCCTCCCGGACCGGGGCGCGAACCCGCGTCCCCCGCCTCGGCAGGCGGACTCTCAACCGCTGCGCCACCAGGGAGGCCCCATTTTCTCCTTCTTGATTGGATACTGCACAGGTGGTGGCGGAGCTGAGTTTAGGACCCTAAAAGGTGAGTGAGGAAGGGTCCGTGGAGGACAGTGTCCCAGCTGAGAGCCAGGGCACGGCAGAGGGCCAGGGCTGCTTGTCACCCAGGACAAGGGGCTCTCGGCAGTCCCAAGGGAATAGCGTGCTCTCCAGAGGCACGTCCTCTTTTCTGAGGGAGTCACTGACCCCCGTGCCAAGATGCTTGTCAGCGAGCCATCTGACGAAAAGGCAAAGCCTTGTAAATGTTCCCTCGGCAGGACCCGCAACACACAATTTGTCTGGGGACACTTGCATTTGTCACCTTTCTGTCAACTATTATTAAAGGCATTACAATAGACCTAGAGTAACTATTGCACCATTAACACAGATGGCTTTTACGTTGTCCTGGAATGAAGAAATCGGGAGGCCCTTCAAATGCCTGGGGTCAAGCACCTAAGTGAGTCGATGTTCCATTTTTGAAAGTATCTACCAATTTGCATGTAAGAGATTTCAGGCAATAAAGTGAATTGAAAGGGGAATGTGGGAATAATGTTTATCTTAAATTCGTCAGCCACAAAATGTTCTAGAGAACCGAGATGTCATGCTAGCAGAGTGCATTTTTATGAGCTGCCCACTCTACATTGGCTTTTAAATAATACCTCTCCTAGATTCAGCATTAGAAATCGCCCGCACTCATCCTTATGTTAAGGTCTAACCAGAAAATGCAACTGACAACCATACCTGCTGTATGGCAGGTCCCACGCTGGGTACCTTAATATTTTATCTCCTGTGCTCTTGTCAACAACCCAGTGGGTCAGATATTAACACCATTTTACAACTGTGGCAACTGAAGCTCAGAGAAGTGAAGTAACTTGCCCCGGCTCTCACAGCTAGTGAGAGATAGAGACAGGATTTGAACTGGTGTCTGTGCTCTTTTGTGCTACTATCTGTCCATCTGGCTCTGCATAGACCACCCTGCGGAATTACTAGGCCAGGGCTCTTTTCCCCTGTGGAGGATGAGGGAGCAGTCTTCATAGCCATGTAAATTGTGAAATGTCTCTCCCATATCATCTCCTATCTAATCTCACTGACAAGCCAGCCCAGCAGTTCCACCCAAGGAGACAGGGAGGGAGGGAATTTTCATGAGAAGGAGTCTGCATCACCCTCCAAATGGGGGCAGGGCATCCTGGCTCCATGACTCATGCTATTCTCTGGATTAACACCTTGGGGTGCTTCCTATCTAGGTATGCTTCCTATGTATTTATCGAATGAATAAATAAGGGGGAGAATGGAAAAAAATGAATGAATGGGCAGGCTCCTGGATTCCCCCCTAGATTCCTATCCTTGGAAGTAAGTTTCCAGGGCTCTTCCATCATTCCCAGCCCACAGCAAGCAGCACGAGTTTGCACAATAAAGAGGTAAGGACAAAGGCATCCTGGAAATAAATAGAGAAAAACGAGGAAAATGCAAGAAACTTTGCATTCAGACAGGCTGACTTTTGCCTTTGAATCGAGACCACCCCCCCACCCCCCCACCCCCCCCCACCCCCACCCCCACCCCCCGCCACCGCCAGTTTCCCAGCGAGGCCTTTTCCCATTCCTCTCAGAGTTGGTGGTTTTCTAAATGTCTGAGTATACAAAACCTTTCCTCTGGGTGTAAAAATAATCTACAGAAAAATTTCCCTCCCCTACACACAGCTAAGAAGCAACATAAGGGGTGCTGGTCGGGGCGGCAGGGGTGGGGGCTTGGTCCCTGACAGCGAGTTGGGTGCGACCTATACATGGGATGAAAAGTTTTAGGAATGAATCGAAGTGTGTTGAAGTGCAACTCGCACCCCGGCTCGGGCGCAGATCTCGGATTCTCTTCTCTCCCTGTGGGTAGGAAAGATTTCCGGAAGAAATGGAAAACATCTGGGGAAAAACGCAGCCTGGCAGTGAACCTCAGATGCCATCTACCAGATTAGCTCCTGAGATACATTTTCTTTGGGAGAACAATACGCCCTTAACGCAATTAGATCACGATACCGCAAGCCAACCAAGAAGCTAAAAGGCGTAGTTATCTCCCTAAGTTCTAAGTGGCTTTGTGCGCACCGGTTTAACTTTCCACCAAGGTTTTAGGAGTGTGACATCGGAGCCTATGAATTTAGATAGCTCATTGGTTGTGGGACACCAACCACGCACCAGTATCAAGTATGTTTTCAGACCCCTCCAACATGAGGAGAATTCAGGTAGGGTACCACATGCTACTACCAACTGCAGACTCAGACGCAGCTCTGAATTTCTATTACGGCCTTCGCCATAACATTCAGACTTCATTAATTTGGGTAGAAGTATGGTTCGGCCTTGGCTTTTTTTTTTAAAGGTTGTGTGTGACAAAAAAATTATGCTTTCAATTTGTAAAACCAAATATCTACGTGGGACCTGTCACGGCCAGCGTGAGCTGCAGACAGTCATAGTAATGGGGTTAATTGCCATTTTAAAATAATTCACTGCCTCCAGATTGATTCTTCTGTTTTTTTGTCTTTACACAACATTGCTGTGTCTGACTCTAATTATTCAATGCTAAGTTCATACTTCTGAAGCAGGAGACGGGAGTCAGAGGAAATGGTGTTTGATTTGTTGCCATGGAAACGTCTCGCTGTAGATGGACTCTAATCCCATGACAACTCTCTCTCTCTGAAGAACCATTTTTTTCTGACATAATAAAAATCTGATCAAGGTCAGATTTAATAACCATCTCAATTCCCCGACTTTCCCCTGTATTTGGTGTCAGAGAGTCATTTTTGACAAAGAGATGCTTAAAAGAACTTTTGCTGGCTTGCTCTATAAAATTATTGTTTATGCCTCTCAATGCATAAACCTGGCTCCAGGTCACATTAATTTGCAGCCATACCTTTTGTGATTGCATAATTTCTGCATTAAACGAAAGTTACTTGTAATTGTTTGCACTGCGTTGGCAGATGTTAACATTTTGTGGTGCATTGTTCTTGCTAATACATACATTAGGGGTATCAATAAAGCTTATCGTTTGCCAGCAAATGGTGTTTACAGTACTAACAAATGCCACGACCATTTATCTTTCGTTTTGCACTGTAATAATTTTCTGCACTGATTATCATGCAAGCATGCAGTTCAGCGAGACGGGAACTGCGCAGTATCATGCTGAAATGAAATAGTACGTATTGGAGAAAGGTAAATGAAAAGTGCCTGCTGTGTGACCTTAAGCAAAGCCCTTGCTCTCCCTGGGCCCTGTTGGCCTCATCTGTACAATGAGGGCTGAGACCACACGGTCTCCAAGGACCCCTCCCGCATCTGACAGCCTCCAATCTACACCAGCCCTGCCCAGTAGGGGTTGTAGGCTCCTGGGCTCCTGCCTGGTCCCCCCTCGTGCGGATTTCACAGAGTCCTAAGCCGATAATCAACTCTTCTAGTTGCCAGGCATATGGTACCTGGCCAATCCCGAATGCCTTTAATTTGCTTCACTGTAGCCTTATGCTCGTCCTGCAAAGGCGGGGCGGGGGTGGGGGGGCGGGCAGGAGTTTTTAACTCCAGTTTACAGGTGAGGAGCCTGAGACTCAGAGAGGTTAAGCTGCCTGCCCACCATCACACAGCTTCTATGCAGCAGAAACAGTTCTCAGATCCCCACTACTCCACACTGCCAAGGGGGCCGGGCTAGTGAAATGTTGTCTAGGGATACAGATGCAGCCAACCCATTTCAGGATTTTGAATCCCAGCTCTGTGTCTTACCACTAATGTGTCCTGGGGGCAATTATTTCACCTCTCTCTACCTCAGTTTCCTTATCTGTAAGAAGGGGAAGCTAACACGCTTACTTCACTGAGCTGTAGAGGAAACGGAACGAGATTGTGTGTGTCAAGGGCTGAGTTCGAAGCCTGGCACACAGTAGGTGCTCCCGATGGCGGTGACAATCAGCATCATCCAGAGAGAGCCAGCACACCCCTCGCTGCTGCCTTACCGTCATCTCTTCCGTAATCTCTGGAGATCAGGGGGCTTTCTCCTCCTTTTCCAGGCTTTGGCGTACCTGTCATTCCCAGTGACTACAAATCTTACAGGAAAACACCAGACATCGATAAAATAAAGCAGATGCCTCCATGTCATTCCACTCCTTGACAGTTGTTCTTGTAAACAGGGTTCTGATCTCCCTTTAGAAATAAAGGCCCCACGATTTGTGTGACAAATGTAGCAGATGCAAATATTTTTGTTGCCCACTTTCCTGCTTTCCTTCCACCCGTCATCAAGCTCGTTCCACAGAAATCTGTGAAGGTGGTGTTCTTGAGAGTGAGAGTCACCACAGGGCCAGGTCACCTGACAGCCTGTACAGCTGGGCAGGGGGCTTTTGTCCCAGAAGACTTCACTTATTTTGCAGTTCAATCAATGTCTGAATGCTCTAGCCTAGTGCCAGGCTTGGAGTGGTACAGAGGAAAGGGGACAACTTTTCATTGCTTAGGAAGACACAGATTCGTTGCCATGCCTCCCGGGAAGGGAAACCCTGGCCCTGAGGACCTTCCGTTGTTTCTCACATTCATTGTTGTTTGGGGGTTGCCAAGTACCAAGGGACCCAGGATGACCCGACTCTGGCTCTGGGGCCCCCATGAACTGACCATACAACTCTCTTCCTCCAGTTTCCCATCCATCCCACTTCTCCACTATAACCATCCTCAAAAATAAATGGATTGGACTACCCTCCTCCACTGTTGGTGGCAATGTAAATTGGTGCAGCCACTATGGAAAACAGTACAGAGGTTCCTTAAAAAACCAAAAATAGAGCTACCATATGATCCAGCAATCACGCTACTGGGGGTATACCCGGAAAAGATGAAAACTCTAATTTGAAAAGACACACGCATCCCAGTGTTCATAGCAGCACTATTCACAATAGCCAAGACATGGAAGCCACCTAAGTGTCCATCCACAGAGGAATGGATAAAGAAGATGTTATACACACACACACACACACACACACACACACACACACACACACAGGAATACTACTCAGCCATAAAAAAGAATGAAATAATGCCATTTGCAGCAACATGGATGGACCTAGAGATTACCATATTAAGTCAAGTAAGTCAGACAAAGATAAACACCATATGATATCACTTATATGTGGAATAGAAAAATATGATACAAATGAACTTATTTACAAAACAGAAACAGCCTCACAGACATAGAAAACAAACTTATGGTTACCAAAAGGGGGAAAGGGGGAAGGAGGAATAAACTAGGAGCTTGGGATCAGCAGGTACACACTATTATATATAAAACATAAACAAGTTCCTACTGGATAGCACAGAGAACTACATTCAGTATCTTGTAATAACCTATAATGGAAAAGAATCTGAAAAAGAATAGGTATATATACACATACACTTATAACCGAATCGCTTTGCTGTACATCTGAAACTAACACAACATTGTAAATGAACTAGACTTCAATTCAAAAAATAAAATTTGAAAGAGAAAATGGGTTGGACTAGATGGCTTCCAGTCACCCCCCCCTGTGCCGCCAGCATAGACACAAGCCTGGCCGGCAGGACTATAATTCGTTGCCCTCAGAAGACTCAAGAAGAGACAAACATGGAGTCACACTTGGCCACCGTTCTCAAAAACTCATTTTTCTTCCTTGAAAGGAATCAGTGAAGATATATGTTAAAAACAAGGAGTAAAACACTGTACAGAGCTAGGGCCTGGGCTTTCGCTGTCTGAACGTTAGTGCAGAGAGTACCCGAGTAAAAGGTGTGCTGGAAGGCTCGGGTAGGTGAAGGGACCAGACTTCCCGCATGCTGGTCAACTGCCCCTCATGGATTATCCAGTCGGATTTTGTGGCAAGTGCAAGTTTACAAAACATTTTTTTTTGTTTTGTTTTTTTTGTTTTGTTTTTGTGGTACGCGGGCCTCTCGCCGCTGCGGCCTCTCCCGCTGCGGAGCACAGGCTCCGGACGCGCAGGCTC
>NC_041234.1:117359107-117374643 GCF_002837175.3 Physeter macrocephalus
CACGCGGGATCCTCCCGGACCGGGGCACGAACCCGCGTCCCCTGCATCGGCAGGCGGACTCTCAACCACTGCGCCACCGGGGAAGCCCTACAAAACATTTTTAAAGGGGGACTACTTCCCTAATATCCTCTAAGTTGGCCGTCTCTCCCTCTCCTGTGCTACGGCCATAAATCAAACCCTCACTGCCTCTCTCCCGGTCACTGTACCAACCCCCTAGCTGGTTTCCCTGCCCCCTGTCACTCTCCTTCCGACTCTACTACCAGGGAGACCTGGCGAAAACACAAATGTCTCAAAAATTAAATGTATACCTTATTATGTCCATGCTCTGCTTCAAGTCCTCAAGCAACTGTGTTGTCATCAGAAGAAAGCCTAAGGTCTTACACGCGGCCCACTAGGCCCACCTGATCCGGCCCAAGCAAGCTCTCCCAACTCAACTCTTGTCTTCTCCCATCTGCCAAGTCATATCACTCTCTGGTTCACTCATCAGTTAATTCACCAATTCTCTTCCTCTGCTGACCCCCAGCCCTATCCCTGGCCGAGGGGTTCACTAGCAGTCATTGAACACCCTCTCTGGTAGATTTTCTGCAAAAATGGTGGCGAATCGTTTCTCTCTCATGCCTGTAAACACGTGCCCCTCCTCCCAACAACAGGTCGAGTCGATTTGCCCCTTTCCTCGGGCCTGGAATAGCCCTGTGACTTGCTTTGGGCAACAGAACGTGACAGAAGTGACACTATCTGACTTCCGGGGTTGGGCAACCACTGCGCCACCAGGGAAGCCCGGATCCCGTCTTTTAAAAGCATACGGTCTAGTTACTTTGACCTCTCTCACACACAGACAGCAATTAGGAGAAGAGGAGACAATCTCTAATTATGAGGCCGGATGGTGTTGAGGAAAATACCAGAATCTGGCTTCACATCCCAGTCCGGCTGTGTAACCATTGGGAATTCATCTCCCCACTCTGGGTCTATTTGCTTCCAGGGACAGGAAGGGGTTGCGCTCAAGCTCTGAGGGACGTGGCAGCCCTGAGCCCACCCACGTGTGAAATGCTCTCGGTGGACCATCTAACGGCTGTGACATGGGGAGTGACGTGGGAACAGGTCTCAGAAAGGAGTCCGAAAATAGCCTGTGACAAAATACTTCACCAGCAGGCACCCCAGTGTCAGGCACGGCCCTCGCGAGCCTCTCATGAGCAGCCTGACGCGGCTGTGGCTGGAGCAGGGATGGGGCTACGGGGAACAGAACTCATTCAAACCCTACCACTTACACCACCTCCCCGGGCCTCAGGCTCCTTGACTGCACAATGGGCATGAAAGTGACAGCCCTGCCTCCCTCGTGGGGATGTGGGCCAGACCCAGGGGAGAGTAAAGGGCTCCATCCATCACGTACCCAGGGAAGGTGGTGCCCCTGTCGGCTCAGCAAGGACTGAGTAGTCTGAGCAGGTTCCCCAGAGAAGGTGACACGTGGCTGAAAGGTCGGCAAGGATTCCACAAGGTCAGAAGGAAAATAAAGGAGCTTCCCGGGGTCATAAAGCTCAATTACAGCCACAGAGAGACAAAGTCTGTCCCATGACAACCAACCTAGCCGGGGCTGTGTCTATGGCCGAGAATAATAACAGCCCTTTCCCCTTTATTTGCCCCAAGGATCAGTGCAGACTCAAGAGCAGGTTATCAGACGCCTAGCGCTGAAAAGAAAACGAACAATCGAACGGGGCTCCCCGACCCTGAAGTGCTGTCAACGGTCTGGTGACCAAAGCCATCATTTTTATCTCGCACTGCTCCAGTTTCTACATCCCAGTCTCACTATTTTGTAAGAAAACATGTCAAATAATTTATGGCGAGAGCCAAGAACTGAAAGGAAATTGGCCACACGCACATTCGAGCCACTGCTGTGAGAAAACACAGGCAGATTGGTTTGGGCAAATATTGGGGAATGTCTCACCATGTCCCAGCGAGCACTTGGAAAACTCCCGAAAGAGGCCCTGCTGCCAGGAGGGGTGGCGAGGGAGGGGAGGGCAAGGCTCAGGGGCAAAAGAAAGTCCTGTAACCCAAATCACCACTACGTTTCCCCACGGGTGCGCTCTCCCTCCTCTTAGGGGAAAGCACACGCCGGACCAGGAGGTGCGAGATCCTGGCTGGCTGGAGTCCTGCAAGCTGAGTGATCTTCAGCGGAGGCCTGGACCATTCCGACTCTCAGTTCCGTCATCTGTGAGATGGGGTGGGGGCCTCTACCCACCCCCCCAAGCTCCTGTGAGAGAGGAGAAGGCAACATAATTTGAAGGCTGTAAAAGTGCGAGACAAACGGAAGTGATTTTTATTATTAAATCAAGCCTTGGAATTTACACATTCACGGCCTGCTCTCAAGGTTGAAAACGGAGCTCAAAGGTCAAGTCCAATTCATTAAAGCCTAATTAGAAGACAAATTGTCTTTCCTTTGAACATGGGCTACAGAATCCAGCAGCTTAAGCAATAAGGATGGTTTATTGGAAACTCTTTGCGCTAATTCAAAGCTGCCAGGATTTGTGGAGCCCACAGTTCAACATGGATGAGAAGGCCACACATAAACACGAGACAGAGCTTGGGGGCTGGCACCGCCTGAGGCCTGATGCCCTAGGCCCGGGCTCCCTTGGGGACTGCAGTCTCATCTAATTGGGAAGAAGTCAAGATAGTTCTAAACGAAGGCCTTGAAGGACCCAAAGGGAGCGTGTGGGTTGACAGAGACAGGAGGCAAAAAGAGGAACGGCAGACAAGCAGCAAAGCAGCAGAGGTAGGGGCATGTGGGCCTAGGACAGAAACCGCCTGGGTCTGCCCTGATAGTGTCACTTGCCGCACATGGAGCAGCTGAGCCAATGCGGCCCGGCCCTGGAAGCTGGGAAGATGAGACTTGGAACCTGGCCTTCAATCGGTCCTCAGCGCAGAGCTGTCAGCAATGACTCCATGGGCTTCAATTTTCTTCTGCTGGCCCCAGTGACTCCAAACCTTCCTGCTTCCCCGTCTCTCGGCCCCAGTCTGCAACAACATGGCTCTTTTACTCAGCCAGTCTTCCTTTCCTTCCAGAATCATCTACTGAGCATGCTGACAGCTTTTTGGTATGTCAGTTTGGTTAGGCTCAGCTGTAGTCCCCAGTTAGTCAATGAAACACTAATATAGGTGCTACAGTGAAGGGGATTTGGCAGATGTGAATAAATTCCATAATGAGGGGACTTAAATTAATCCCAGGGAGATTACCCTGGGCGGGCCTGGCCTAATCAGGCCAGCTCTTTAAAGGAGGGTTTAGGCCCTCCCTGAGGCAGAGACGCCAAACAGCTCCTGTTCAGAGGGCTTCAGCCTGCCCATGACCGTCCCCCATGACTGCCGCCTGTGGATAACAAGCTTCAGCCAGGGCCTGTGCAGCCCCGCCAGCTTGTGATTTTCCCTTCCTGACTGCCTGCTCCACAGACTTCGGACTTGCTTAACCAGCCCCCATAATAGCGTAAAACAATTCCTTGTATACTAGTGTATATAACATATAATGGTATAGTTACGGGATATACACACACACACACACACTGTTCAGAGGGCTTCAGCCTGCCCATGACCGTCCCCCATGACTGCCGCCTGTGGATAACAAGCTTCAGCCAGGGCCTGTGCAGCCCCGCCAGCTTGTGATTTTCCCTTCCTGACTGCCTGCTCCACAGACTTCGGACTTGCTTAACCAGCCCCCATAATAGCGTAAAACAATTCCTTGTATACTAGTGTATATAACATATAATGGTATAGTTACGGGATACACACACACACACACACACACACACACACACACACACACACACACCTTACTGTTGTTTCTGCTTCTCTGGTTGAATCCTGATGGAGAGCAACTACCCAGTACCAAACTCTGCAGGGCAATAAGGGTACAATGGTGAGCAAAACACGGCCCCGTCCCCAAGAAGCTCAAGATGCATTCGAGATCAGACAGGCAAATCAACTAGCATTTTTCAAGACATTAGATCTATTCAAGGGTAAGCTTTCAGTTCCGCTAGATGAATACGCTCCGGGGGTCTGCCGTACAACACTGTGCCCGTAGGTAACAATACTGTATTGTGCACTGAGAATCTTGTTAAGAGGGCAGATCTCATGTTAAAGGTTCTTACCACAATTAAAAAAAAAAAAAAGCAGCTCAGTAGCAGAAAAGGGTGACATATGGGACCACAAACAAAGAACACTAAGCCGGTATGAGGAGGTGAGAGATGCTTTAGGGAAAACACGATGAAAAAGTTGAAACCTGAGGGATAAGGCATTGGCCATGTGGATGGGGAGAAGGAGGAGTTCCCAGACAGAGGAAGCTCTGTGGTCAAGACAGTAGCTGGTACTGTCTCATATACTTGAAAGTTGCTAAGCGAGTAGATCTTGAATGTTCTCACTGCAAAAAGAAATGGTAACGATGGGATGAGATGGTGCTGAGCTACCGGCAGTAATCGTCGTGCAATATCTAAGTGTATCAAATCAACCCACTGCACAACTTAAATTCACCCGAGGTTATACGTCAACTCTATCTCAGTAAAGCTGGGAACAGGAGTGAGAACCACTTCCCGAACTCTGAACTAGGTCAACTGGAAAGAGTCCTGTCTGGTCCAGAGGTGACAGTAATAGTTACAGGATGAAAAAGGCCCCGGGAACAGGGAGCGTGTGACTGAGTACAGGCCAACGGAAAAGCATGTCTGATACTAATGCAGGAAGCAAGGAAAAAAACGTAAGGGAAAAAAGGTCTGGCTGCCTTAAGTTTAAGAGGACAAACTGCAGTACTGCAAAAAAAAAAAAAAAAAAAAAATCTGGCTCAGAAAGATCTAATAACACTAGTGGAACCTGTTTAATAGTGCTTGACGCTGCTTTGCAGAACAAAATTGGCGAGCTATTGATCCCTTGAGGAAATGACTAAGTTCCCCAAGCAGCTCTCCCCAGGAAGATTTCTCTGAAAAAGAGGGAAACCAACCAGTCTTGTTCACGGTGGTCAATCCCGCCGATCGGAGTGACATTTAGCTGTTGACTTTTTAGAGTCTGAAATCACACTTAGCAAAAGGAAATTGCTCCGACAAAAACTACTGATGTAACAGTGGCGCTACACCTTGTGATTCCTTTTGTTTTCCTTCCAAACTCTCCACGGTTAGGCATCTTGTCCTCACCCACTTTACCACGCCTCATGCCAGGCACTAGGGCTTTAAGAACGAAGCAGTCAAGGAACATTCCCCTGAGACCTGAAGGAACAAAAGTGGAGGAAACACTGGGAGAAGAATCTGTGTGGGGACCCAAGGATGTCGGTTCTACTGAAGGGGGGATGGTTCCCAGATGGGGTGGCTGTTGGAGGGAGGGATGCTCCAGGCAGAAGAGCTCACGGGAGGGAAGACTCAGAGCTTGGCAATTTCTTGAACTAGGCGTGTGTCCTACTGGCTGGAGTGCTGGGTGAGAGGGAGGCCAGGATCGGACCATGCAAGGCACATCCGTGCCACGTTAAAGAGGTTGGAGTTGATCGTGTAACTAGTGATTCTCAGCTCTGTATGTGGGTCTCACTTGGGTACTTCTAGAAAAATGACTCAAGACCCCTGAGCCAGGATCAAGGCCGAGGGTGGCAAAGCCAGGCTGGAGACACTGCAGAACCATTGCAGGTTCTTTGATGGTGGAGGTCACGTCCGCCAGGCCTTGAGTGATATTTAGAGCCTTCATAGGCATTTCAGCTCCAAGTATTTTCCATTCAAACCTTTAGATGTGATGACTGATATTAAATTTAAAAAAAAAAATTTGTTTTACCTGCCTTCTTCACAAAGCCTGAAGAGTATTTCACGTGAGACTGCCCTGACACGACAGGGACGTGCGTGCCACTATAATTCATCTCAGTCACAGACAAGCCTGACCCTCAATGTCATGAGCTTCTCGTTTTTAATTTTCCTACTCTCGCTTGACAGGACGCAGGACAGAGGCCCGCCCTGTGACCTCTCTTGGCACCAGCCTCGGCGTGCAAGAAACTGGCTTGCTGCTCCCGGGAGCTGTGGGAAAAAGAGGCGAAGACGTGCGGGCTTTCCCGAAGCTGTTCCAGGGGAGGGGCTGCACCGGCCTTGGACTTCATCTGAGCCATTGGCTCTCTGGAGGCTCCAGCCTGCCGGCCCGCACCGCAGAATTGGACTTGTCGGCCTCCATAACCACGTGAACCAACTCCCTGTAATAAATATCCTTATATAGACACACGCACATCCTATTGCTTCTCTGTCTCTGGAGAAGCCTGACTAATACACATGGTGGCAGTGGAACACGGGGGAAGCCAGAACCCCACCTCTGCCCTGCAGTGAAGAGGGGCTCTTCGGGGACCTCCCCGGCGGTCCAGTGGTTAGGACTCAGCGCTCCCACGGTAGCGAGCGCCGGTTCGATCCCCGGCCAGGGAACTGAGATCCCGCGTGCCGTGCAGCACGGCCAAAAAGATTAAACAAGAAGAAAAGAAAAGATAGGCTCTTCCCATTCCCTGCCAGAGCGGGGTCTTGGAAGGCCAAACGGACAGCCAGGACTCCCATGCCCTCTGGCCAGGAATCAGCCCGGCCCCCTGTGCCAGGTGGAGGCTGGTAGGTAATGAACTCCTCCTTTCTTCTCCTGGCCAGAGGTGGATCAGTGGAGACCTAGTGGGGAGCGTGAACTTCCACCCTCACCCAGTAGTAACAAGAACCCCTACCCAGCTCTGGGTGTCAACAAAGGCCCAGTGGTAAACTGAGCGTTCCACCCTCACCCAGCAGTAACGAAGTGGTGCCTCCGTCCCCAGTTACGCTGGCATTCGATTGAGTAGGCCTGTTGTGGGTAACAGTATTGGTGACAACGCCAAAACTACTTTTAGTGTATCGAGCAAATGAGTACGTATACTGATATTGCTGGAAACCAAAGTTCTCACTCTGGAAGAAAAGAGATACAAATACGGAATTGAGGCAAAAGAGATGCACATATACACCTGTGTACTTCCCATCCCTGTCCCCTGAAAGTAGCTAGACCTACGGCCATCCTACTAGCAGTGAGTTCACCTAGGCCCCAGACATAGGTTTAAATTCCTCACTCAAAGGCATCAGAGCTGCTTGGACAAATGGTAGATTCCGGGCTGGGGCAGGATAGGGTATGCCTGTTGACACGGCTGCCCAGCTGCAGTCAGAAGCCTGCTGGCAGTCTCTACGGTGACACACTGGAGCTGAAGGACCCTGGGCCAGAAGGGCAAAGGGGAACCAGCCGCTGGGGTCCTCCTGAGCCTGCATGCGGCTGGGGGGAACCCAAGAAGCTGGACTTCCTGGGCTCTCAGTCAAGGCATCCTGGCCACGCTCTCTTGGCGTTCTGTTCTCTTGAAGACTTCGGGCTGCCTCAGCTGTATCGCAAGAAACCAAGGGAAGGGGTTTGTGTCTTCACCTGAGCTGGACATTTAGCAGGAGTTGGACATATTTTGGGGGGTTACCCTCCTGTCTTCCCTGAGAGTGTCTCTTTCTGGAACCCTCGTTTGCTTCCTGGGAGGCTCCGATGACTCTTCCAACAAGAAAGGATGGTCTACAACAAGCTTGCGTGAGGCCTAATGTAATTTGATATTTTTGTTATTGATTTTACTTCCTGGCCACTTTCACATTGGGAAGTGGTTCTCACTCCTTTATACAGTAGGAGCCTGGGGAGGGGAAATCAGGCTGGAGTCAAGCTTTCTCGGAGTCTTGTATGACAGATGTGCCGAGAGGAGGGGACCAGGATGTGGGCTCTAACCTGAAGAATGGCTGGGCTTCTCAGCTAGACAGTCCTTCCTTCGGCACCTACTTTTTAGCGAGCACCTATTTGATGCCAGCTCAAAAAATACTGAGCAGCTCTTCTGTGCTGGGAACTGGAGGCCAAAGATAAGGAAAATGTGCCCTGGCTCTGTCTGCTCCGGCTCTCACGACAAAATGCCATAGACCATTTTCTCACAGTTCTGGAAGCTGGAAGTCCAAGATCAGACAGTGTGCCTCACATTTCCTGTCCTCAGTGTGTGTATGCAGAAAGAGAGAGCAAGCTCTCTGGTGTCTCTCCTTATAAGGGCCCTAATCCCATCATGAGGGCCCCAGGACCTCATCTAAACCTAATTACCTCCCCAATGCCCTGTCTCCGCATATCCTCACATTAGGGGTGGGGCTTCAACATATGCATTTGCGGGGGCGGGCACAGACCTTCAGTCTGTAACATGCCCCGTGCTCGAGGAGTTCTTTGGCCACAAGTGCAACATGGCGTGCGACATTCTGTAAGAAAGGCAAGGTCAAAATGCACGATTACGCTGAGGGACCACTTTTCACCTCCTGATGGGCCGAAATCCCAGAAAAGACAGACGTTAAGCAAATAACACCACCAAGACGGGCATAATTACAAGCCATGAGAAACGCTATCAGGTAGAGCCAGGATGCTCTTCCAGAAGGAACAGCTCTGGGGCCAGAACGTAAACTGAATTCAGTTGGGACGTGTCGAGTTAGAGGCTTGTTCCTGTGCCTCCCACCCCCCCTCCTCACTGGCAACATAAGTAACAGAACCAAGAGTTGCAAAGGATACAACCTGCCCTTGGGCAACTGTGAGTCAATATGATGAATTTGATGACTAATGAATCAGGGCTATTCTTAGACCCACAGATCCTCTGAGAGAAATACAGACTGATGGGGGTTCCAAGGGTCTCAGAGATTACCTACTAAAACCCCTTCATTTTATGGCTGAGAAATCCTCAGCCCAGAGAGCAAATCTGTTCAATTTCCTACGGCTGGTTTCTGAGATGTCACACACTTGGCTTTTCCTCAGCTACTGTGCGACCTTGAGGAGGTCCCTAAAGTCCCCTCTGCTTCAGTTTCCTCAGTGGTCAACTAGGAATGGTGACAACAACTACTCCCTAGGCACGCTGTGCCACTTCTGCAGACCCTTCTGGTGGCGCCAGGATCTGTGTCCTCTAGCTGAAGTCATCCCTCAAAAGTTCAGCCAGCCTGATGGATAGCCCTGCAGGAAGAAGGTGACGGGGCCCTTTGCTTGTCTGGAGGCAGTTTTAGTATTAGGGCTTCCTGCACAGAGATCTGGGCTGTGGGGGAAATGCCCAAACAGCCATACCCATACGGTGTGGATTACAAGTCTAATCGATGACAACAATAGTGATAGCTATCCTGTACTGAGCATCTGCCATGCCCCACACGGTGTGAGGGACTTGACTCACGACGGCTAACCATCAAACCAGCCTTGCAAAATACACAGAATCATCCCTATTTCACAGAAGAATCTGAAGCAAATGAGAAACAAAACAAATATTCCAACAGATATGATGAGTGTGTATCCTTCATATACAGAAAGCTCTCATAAATCAATAAGAAAAAGATTCAGCACAAAAGAGACAAAAAGACGGAAATAGACAATTACAACATACACATCATACATGTTCAATAAACACTAAAATGCCTAACAAAACTGGTAGTCAGAGAAATGTAAAATGAAAATGAGACACCGATTTTTCTTTTTTGCCTATCACGTTGGCAAAGATTTTAAGCACAAGAATACACACAGTTGGCAAAGGGGCAGGGATATGTGTATTGAGACACTAGTGTCAAATACTAACTGGTAAGACTTTTCCGAATGGCAGTTTGCCAAATGACATACAAAGCCTTAAAAATCTATACTGTTTGACTCAATATTTCTACTTACAAGAATTTATCCTTGGGCTTCCCTGGTGGCGCAGTGGTTGAGAGTCCGCCTGCCGATGCAGGGGACGCGGGTTCGTGCCCCGGTCCGGGAAGATCCCACGTGCCGTGGAGCTGCTGGGCCCGTGAGCCATGGCCGCTGGGCCTGCGCGTCCGGTGCCCGTGCTCCGCGACGGGAGAGGCCACAGCAGTGAGAGGCCTGCATAACTCAAAAAAAAAAAAAAAAAAAGAAAAAAGAGAATTTATCCTATGGGGGTAATTAGAAAAATGCACCCATTTATGCATTCATGTATACATCTGTGTGTGCGTAGAACAATACTGAAGGAACACAGAAAAATATGCTAACAAAGGGGCCTCGGGGAAGGTAGGGTTACTGGGTGATTTAAATTTTTTCTTATTTTTCTGTGTTTTCCAAATTTTGTTCGGTAACTTTGTAATCAGAAAATACATATATTTTACCAAAGGGCATTTGTAAGTTATTCTAAATAAGTTCCTATCTCCCGGCCTGGCAATTGGCCAACATAGAGCGGGAACAGTTGTAGTCTGTCAACGCTTGAGGAATTTCTCTTGTAAGACTAGAAATGACACAGGAAGAGTAGAAAAGGCAAAATTCAATCCCAATTTTCCAAAAAGAAGAGGTGGCCAATTCTATACTTCACAGTGCAGTTTATAGTGAGTTTACAACTTTTGCACCCACAATTTGAATGAACTCCACCGTGTTAGCTGGAGGGGGACCTTGAGCTTGTCTAGTTTGACAATTTCCAACAGACCCTCGGAGGCAGACATTGATGGCTTGTAGATGAAACTTACAGAGCTCATGAAACTGGGAGGGAAAGAAACTATATTGAAGAGTATAAGGACACATGGTCATTTGAAAGGAAGAGCCGCTGAACTGAAACTCTGAAAAAGAGGCTTAATCAAGTTAGTGCAAAGTTCTGCACGTAGGTCTGCAAAGTCCATGTTTTTAGGGGAAGACCTGAATTAATGGCATGCATGAAGATGACAGGCCAAATGGAAGGGATGCATCCTTACTCCCTGCCCAAGTGTCCCTGCCCATTCCCGCCTCCATACACCGGCTTCTAGCATGTGCCTGCCCGGCAGGACTACCCGCCATGCCCTCCTCTCCACCAAGCTCGCCCTCTTTCCCTGAGCCCCGTCCCGCCCCCCACCAACCCCGCCGCAGACATTCATCCTGTGGCCCCTTTAGGCCAGTAACCAAGGATACCAGGCAGCATGCATTCTCTCGGGGAGGCTGGAAATCCCTCACATTTGTATCCTGCACCCCAACATGGTCCCTGCTCAATAGATGTCTGGCAGGGAGAGCACAGATGCGGCGATGCAGCCACGGAGATCTGGGAAGGTCATTAAGTCGAATAATATTCCAGAAGGGTGGGTGTGCCGTTCTGTTCCCGATTATCCTGCTGGCTTGTACCTTTCAGGTCCTTGACAATTTACGGTACAGCAAAAATCCCATGAGAACAGGCTACGAGAAGGTGTTCAACTTATGCCACTGTACTGGAATCTGGACGGTTGAAGGCCAGGACTTCGGCGGTTCCCGTTCGAGTGTAACTTGCCTTGTAATGTCATTAACGGGAACCAAATCTCCCTGGTCTTGAGGTTGCCTATGGAATCGGGTGATACATGCAGAAATTGTAACTAGATTTTGTAAAAGCTAAATATAGTTCTCTGGGTGTATAATTAGAGCGTGTGTTAGGCGGCTGAGGCTGGGTGATGGATGGGAATTTGGCGCCCCCGACTTGGGGACCTGGGACAGCACGGTTATATATGTAGCCCAACGCAGGCGACTGTTAGGTGACGTAGCTTGCGAGGCTCCACACTGGCTGGATATTTGTATTTTGTGTATAAACATGACGGCCTCTCTTCCGTTACTCTGAGGAATCTTTGATAATGCACGTGTGAAGTTCGAGGCATCTTATTCATTCTGCTATTTATTATTCTCTGTAAAATGAGTTAGGAACTTGGCAGCAATAAAAATGTACAAAGGGAGGCAGAAACATTATTTCCTGCTTGAAGTGCGATTTCATGCGGTGAGAAAAACATGTTAATATGCTGCAAAGTGCTACAGGAATTTAGTCCTCAAAGGAATGGCGGTATTAAATGTATTCTGACAAGAAGGAGCCTCGGAAGGGAAACATTTATCTTCATAAAGTCATTAAATTTACTGAGCAGCACTGCATTCTTCCTGCAAAATCTGCTCTCACTCCATCAAAGGCGAAGCTGGGGAACTGAGTCTGTCACGGGAGAGGGCCCTGCATTTCTGAAAAGAGGAGGAATGGGGCTCTTTCCCCGAAGAAGAAGTTTCCCCCTCAAAACTCGTGAGCTCAAACCAAGACACGCACACGGGTACTCTGTCACCTCTTTCCAAGCTAAATAAACGGGGCACTGACAAGGTTCGTCCTCTCCCCGTGGTCAGATGATTCTGTATGGGACTAAGGAACGACAGATTTTACAAACCCTCCTGGTCCACGGTTTCAGGAGACTCTTGGCTCCAGGGCATGGGGAGGGGCGCTTCCCATCGTGCTGAGATGGACGGTAGGCGGCTCACACAGGCCTGGGTTGGCACTACGGCGTGAGCCGTTGTTTTTCTCGATGTGTGTTTCTCAGTTGACGTATCCGGATCCATTCAAAAACATCATGAATCCGCATTCTTGAAAAATCACCGACCGAGAGAGGGCTCCGGTTCCTTGGAGTCGTGTGTTTCTCTTGTATTTCAATAGGTCCGTGTCCTTAATGAACTAAAATCACCACGAAATGCAAACAGATTTCTAAGGATGAGGACCAGCATCCTATCTGCCTTCAAGTCGTGAGAAAGAAGACCATTTCAGGTGCGGTTCAGAAGAGGGTGAGGGTACGGAGCACAGGATGAAGATAGGAAATGAAGAAGAAGGACTGTGGTTAGTGATTTTAAAGTCCCAGGGAAAGTCTACGTCGAGAAGAAAACGGCTTTGACTGAACCAAGACAGCTGAGGCGCCCTCCACTCCACATCACAAGCCACGGCTAGGGCTATCTCAGTATCAATCCAGAAGAGTCAAGCCATTTACTTGATGACATACAAACAAGGTCATTGAAGGGAATTAACCATAAGCTCCAAGAGGTCGGAGACAATAGTGGTCGCTATGATAGTCGCAGCACCTCACTCATAGGAGGTGCTCTGTAAATATTCGTTCAGGAAAGGGATGGATGCATATGCTTGCATCGCTCAGTTGTGCTCTGCGGGGGTGGCGGGGCTAGGTGGATACATTCCCCCTACTCCCATACCCCAAGGGACGTTGGCCTGTCCGAAGGACAACTGCATTTTACTAGCAGGATGGATTCTGAAATGTCTGACCAGGTTGACAGAGTTTCCAGTGACCCATTCCAAGAATTCTGACTCTGTTCGGAGAAAAGACTGATATTTGTTGAATGTCCATCATAGGCTAATTATTTGACCTGCGTTTTCACTGAATCCTTAGAAGAGCCGATTTTACAAGTGAAGAATCTCAGACAGGTTAAGTAATCTGCCTAAGAGCACACAGCTAGTGACTGGCACCTCCAACACACCAGGCCGCGTTCTCAGTGCTGGATTTACCATAGCAGACAAGACAGCATGCTCTCTCCTTCCCAGAGAGGCAGTCTCTTCCCTCTGCAAATGGTCTAGAGGGGGAGACTGTCAGTAAACAATTAAGAATCCGATTAATGACACGGCTACACTGGTGCTAAGCGCTACAAAGGAGAAGCACACAGCTTCCAGGAGACCAAACAACAGCCGAAACTAACCTCGTCGCAGAGGAGGGTCACAGAGGCTTCCTGGACAAAGTGACATTTGAGTAACACTTCGAAGGATCAATGAGAGTTAACTAGATAAAAAGAGCAAAAGGGGGGTAATTCAGGGCGAAAAGATCACGTGCAAAGGCAGGCCCAGAAGCAGAAAGGAATAGACATCTTCTGAGGAATCCAAAGGCAGCCCGTGTGGCTGGACGGCCGACGGTAAGGAGGGAAGTGGCCCACAGTGAGGCTGTAAGAGGCAAAAGGGACCATGGAGGTGGTGTTAAGGATTTGGGGATTTAGCCTAAGAATCACAGAAAGACACTGAAAGCTTTTAAGCAAAGAGAAAGAGACCTGATAAGATTTACATTATTAAGAAGTCTCTTGAGCCACTAAATGGAGAACGGATTAAAAGTGATTAACAGTGGAATATTACTCAGCCATAAAAAGAAACGAAATTGAGTTATTTGTAGTGAGGTGCATGAACCTAGAGACTGTCAGACAGAGTGAAGGAAGTTCAGAAAGAGAAAAAGAAATACCGGATGCTAACACACATATATGGAATCTAAAAAAAAAAAAAAAGGTTCATGACCCTAAGGGCAGGACAGGAATAAAGACACAGACGTAGAGAATGGACTTGAGGACACGGGGAGGGGGAAGGGTAAGCTGGGACGAAGTGAGAGAGTGGCATGGACATAGATACACTACCAAACGTAAGATAGATGGCTGGTGGGAAGCAGCCGCACAGCACAGGGAGATCAGCTCGGTGCTCTGCGACCACCTAGAGGGGTGGGATAAGGAGGGTGGGACGGAGACGCAAGAGGGAGGAGATATGGGGACATATGTATACGTAGAGCTGATTCACTCTGTCATACAGCAGAAACTCACACACCATTGTAAAGCAATTATACTCCAATAAAGATGTTAGTTAAAGAAAAAAGTGATTAACAGAGCAAACTGGGAAACCATGACAGCTCACCTGAGGAGAGGAGACGGTGGTGGCTTGGCTTAGTAGGGAGGATAAAGGAGGGTGGACGGGGGAGAAAGTTATTTAGGGGATAAAACCTACAGGGCTGGGTGGTCGACTGACCGCAGGAAATCAGGGAGAAGGAGGTGTCAAGGATGACTCTCAGATTCTAGGTTGAGGAACTGAATGCAGGGGACCACTGTCCATTGAGACAGGGCTTGGGAGAGGGAGGACGACATCCTGCCTACGTGCATCTATTTCTTCTCTATTCCAGCAGGAAATCCCTTTCCACTCGAACACTGAGAGCACTCCATCCTTGGCCTGGTGATTGGCAGCAGTTTTCGAGGTGAAATGTTATTCTCATTCAGGAAGGTATCTGAACTGGTCAATGGAAGGTCAAACAGCATCACCTGAGAAGGCCGGTGCCCATCAGGGTTACAGACCAAGGGGTTTTTCTTTAAAAATGATGCTAATTGTGCTGCGGAAGACTCCCCACCACCGCCAATAAGCAGTCTAACCCTGTTTGGCCTCTTCATGGTTTCACCGCTACGTTTCCCAGCCTTAGCCAGCATGGCTCGGTTAATGGAGTTCTCAGAACAAGACACCGGTGACGCGCCCAGGTGCTTGTCTACACCTCACACAGTCTGTTCACTGATCCTTTTAAAGACCTTTGAAACATTCAAGTGCATAGAGGCCTTTTAGACGGTCTGCCCTCTGTAACTGATCTGGCTAACTGCCAGCCCATCTGAAGGGCCACAGAGGAGAAAGCAGAAGAGGCTTCAAAAACCGGACTGTGCAAAGCTCAATGTTTAACAGCCCAGGGACTCCACAAGACAATTTATCAAGAGAGAACAAGTTGAGCAATCTTTGCCTGAACAGAATGATAGCTGGATGGCCCTTCATAGAGGTACTTTTCCCAGAAAACAAGATCGCTTGCTTTTAGTGTTATTTTATTCCACATTTCTTGTGGAGTCAAGAACAGAATCTGGGGCTTCCCTGGTGGCGCAGCGGTTGAGAGTCCGCCTGCCGATGCAGGGGACGCGGGTTCGCGCCCCGGTCCGGGAGGATCCCACGTGCCGCGGAGCGGCCGGGCCCGCGGGCCACGGCCGCCGGGCCTGCGCCTCCGGAG
>NC_041234.1:117374711-117377309 GCF_002837175.3 Physeter macrocephalus
CCGGAGCCTGTGCTCCGCGACGGGAGAGGCCACGGCGGTGAGAGGCCCCCGTACTGGAAAAAAAAAAAAAAAAAAAAAAAGAACAGAATCTGACCTGACCCTAAGCATACATTATACAGAACATCAAATTCCTACACACATTGTGTGTCTAAGTAAAGGAGATTCATTTAGTCAACAGATATTTGACATGAAAATGTAAAATTAAATGTTCAAAGGAGTCTCTCATCATGTCTGAACAACAGGGTCATCATCCTGCAGACCCTTCATGTGTTACGACATCGCCCAAGGCTTCCCCACACTCCGCAGCTTCTTAGAGCCCTTCCAGGTGGACCACACCCAGGAATGAAATCTCAGCAACCCCACCAGTAGTCCTTGAACCCAGCACTACTTTAACTAGTAGCAGGGGGAGATATACATATGCATATACGTGAAACTGCTCCCACACACATACCCCTCCCAATCACCTTTCTTACCAATCACACGTGTGGGAGGCTACTGACGTCACTCAGATTAATGTTTCCCAGGATGGCAGAGCTTCTGGCACTACAGCAACCCAGATGAGCTAGACTCACAGTGACCGCATATCCTGGGAGAAGGCTTAGGATGTGAAGTGTCAACAGCTCCGGGCAGGATGGCTGAAGATCTCGCTACTGCTGATGGCGGGGCCAGAAGAGACAGGAGAGCCTTCTCTGAAGGAGTTCCTGGGCCGGTGGCAATGCTATGACAGGGTGTGGCAGACAAACTCTAAGGTAACCCCCAATGATTCCACCTCCCGGGGTGCATGTCTTTGCCTACTCTGCTGGCTCTGAGTGTGGGTAGTATGTATGACTTGCTTCTGACCTACAGAATATGGCAAAGGTGACTGTATGTCACTCCCACAATTATCTTGTTTCATGAGACACCACCTCACCAGACTGGAGGAGGCTTCTCCTTGATAAAGGAAGCAGCCGTGTTGAAGAAGCCACATGGCAAGGAACTTCAGGTGGCCTCTGGCCTACAGCCAGCAAAAAGCTCAGGCTCTCAGCTGTACAGCCACGAGGAAATGAATTCTGCCCAGATCCTGATGCTGGGAACAGATTCTTCCCCACTCAAGCCACCAGAAGAACTCTCAGCCTTGACCTTGATTTCATCCTTGTGAGACCCTGATCAGAGGCCCCAACTAAGCTGTGCCCAGACTCCTGATCCACAGAAACTGCGAGATAATAAACGTGTATGGGTTCAAGCTGTTCAGTTTGTGGTCGTTTGTTACACAGTAATACAAAACCCGTAGACAGGAGTTATGGGAAACAAGGATTACAGAATCAGTCAGGCCAGGCAGACCTCGGGCTGTGTGGGAGGGAGGAATGGGTAGGCAGTAGCTGGAAACATCCCGAACATCAAAGCCAATCAAACAGCTCAGTCTGCAATCCTAACTCCTCCCTGCGTTGACCCCTGCTTCCAAGCGTTTGTTCAAATATGCACACATCTGTACCCTCCACCCTGTCCATTCAACCCAGAAAGCCTAAGCACCTACTCTGTGCCAGGCCCTGTCTTAGATCCAGCGGGGAGGAGACAGGAGAAAGTCAAGGTCACTGCCCTCTAGGGGTTCTCGGCAAGAATTTGAATCCCAAAGAGAACTGACTGACTCAGGATGCTTGTTTGAAATATGATTTCCCGGGCTCCACCCACAGAGATTCAGTTAGTAGATCTTAGGCAGGGCCTAGGCATTCATATTTTTTTAAAATGTCTCAAGTGATTCTTATGCAGGTAGTCCAAGGACCATACTCTTAAGATTAAACACCAACCTGCAGGGCCAGTGTTAGGTTTTCAATAGAGCAATGACAAGATATGGCTTTTGCATTTTAAGAGGATCACCCTGGGCTGCTGCATGGAGAATAAACTGATTAGGAGCAGGGATAGAGGCAGGGGGCCAGCAGGGGCTGTGGTCCAAGAGAGATGATAGTGGCTTGACCAGGGTAGGAACAATAGGATGAGAGAAAAATAGATGGATACAGGTTGTATTATGGAGGTGGAGCCAACAGAACTTAGTGATGATTTGAATGTGAGGAGACAGAGAGGGAAGTGTTGAGGGTGCCACCATTATTCAGATCATCACGTTTGTGATTATTCAAGTGACATGCCCATTGTAATTGTGGTCACTCCACAGTATAATACTCATGAAAGGGAAGAAACAGGTCAATACAAACTCAATCTTTTTCCCATCAAAATAATTTGAGTAACCAGTTGGAACACACTGATTTCCTTAATTCAATAGGTGAGTCCATCATCATGAATGAATCAACGGTTTAAATATCATTCCCCAGACAAAACAGCAGAAGTACCTGCTCATTAATAAAACATAACTCTTTCAGAGAAGTCAACTTTGGGCTTCCCTGGTGGCGCAGTGGTTAAGAGTCCGCCTGCCAAGGCAGGGGACATGGGTTCGAGCCCTGGTCCGGGAAGATCCCACATGCCGCGGAGCAACTAAGCCCGTGCGCCACAACTACT
This sequence comes from Physeter macrocephalus, assembly GCF_002837175.3. NCBI lineage: Eukaryota > Metazoa > Chordata > Mammalia > Artiodactyla > Physeteridae > Physeter > Physeter macrocephalus. The sequence continues at coordinate 117,377,199 of NC_041234.1, forward strand.
GAAGCCCGCGCGCCTAGAGCCCATGCTCCGCAACAGGAGAAGCCACCGCAATGAGAAGCCCGCGCACCGCAACGAAGAGTAGCCCCCGCTCGCCGCAACTAGAGAAAGCCC
>NC_041234.1:117377684-117385564 GCF_002837175.3 Physeter macrocephalus
CGGAGCAACTAAGCCTGTGTGCCACAACTACTGAGCCCGCGTTCTAGAGCCCGCGAGCCACAACTACTGAGTCCACGTGCCACAACTACTGAAGGCTGTGCGCCTAGAGCCCGTGCTCCGCAACAGGAGAAGCCACCGCAATGAGAAGCCCGCGCACCGCAACGAAGAGTAGCCCCCGCTCGCCGCAACTAGAGAAAGCCCGCGCACAGCAACGAAGACCCAATGCAGCCAAAAATAAATAAATAAGTAAAATAAATTTTTTTAAAAAGTCAACTTTATTCAAATTGTTTCAAACTGTTCACAAAACGTTTCAAGGAGAAATCATAAAATTCTAAGGGCTGAAAAACTAGATAAGGACCCTTCTTTTTTCTAGACCAGGAAACAAGTGCAGAAGAGAGTTATGTAAATATACGATTGCCATAGAAACCTTTCCTGAGTGGGGCAGATTGATCTGGAGAAAGAGAATTAATTCTTCTTGGGTGCTGGTTTAATTTTTTACTTTGTGTGTGTGTTTAAAATTTTTTTAATTTCACTTTATCTTAACAATGACCCCATGGAGTAGAGATCATTATCATCTCCATTCTACACTCAGGATTTGATAACAGTGGCAGAATGTCAAACAACAATTTAATAAATGAAAACTTTCACCTCACCTCTTCTATCGAAATAAACTCCAATGAATTAAAGAGTTAATTTTTAAAAGAAAGTTATCAAACAGTCCATCAAAACACAGGTAAATATTTACCAGCTCATGGTATGGGGAAAGATTTTCTAAAAATGAAAGGAAAAGAAACGGAAAACCAAAACACTGATAAATTTGACTCCATATATGTATTTTAAAATCTCTGTATAAAAATATCACAAGCAAAATTTAAGACACAAATGACAGAGTGCAAAATTATCTGTAGCTACTATAACACAGAGCTAATACCTTTCCACAGTGCAGTGGCTGCTTTGGTGTCAGACTATTTCAATTTGAATCCTGGCTCCGCCTTTTACTAGCTGTGTGACCTGTAGCAAGTTATTAAACTTCTCTGTTCCTATTTTCCTCATGTGTATGATGGGGATGATAAGAGTACTTACTTATTTATGAGCCCTAAAAACGCTCATGCCCTTTGACCTACTAATGTGACTTCTAGGAACCTAGTCCAAGGAACTTATTATATAAACAAATAAAAATGTGAAAAAAGCCTGTACCTCCCAACAACAGAAGATTAGATTATGGTACTTCCGTATACAAGAATAGTACATTGCTGCTAAAAATCACATTTTCAAAGAGTATCTCATGATACGTGGAGATGCTCATAATACAGTTAGTGTGTGTGCAGGTGTCTATGTGTCCAAAACATTCCGGAAGAAAATGTACCATCATATTAACTACGGTTATCTCTGAGTGATAAGATCATGAGTAGTTTTTCTTCCTTCCTCATACTGTAACACATTTTATACAATGAGCATGTATTGTTTTTTTTTTTTATTTATTTATTTGGCTGAGCTGGGTCTTAGTTGCAGCATGCGGGATCTTCGTTGTGGCATGCTAACTCTTAGTTGTGGTATGTGGGATCTACTTCCCTGACCAGGGATTGAACCCGGGCCCCCTGCACTGGGAGCGTGGAGTCTTAGCCACTGGACCAGCAGGGAAGTCCCAATGTATTGTTTTTTTAACAAAAAAATAATTAAAATACATTTGGGGTTGGTTCTAGGATATTTAGAATTTTGAGAGAAATTCTAGGAACCCAGAAAAGGTGAGAATCCGTTCAAGTTTCCCTCTTTCTAGTGCCATGATCATCAGAGGTTATGGAGGGAGCCTTGGCATTGACTCCTTGGTGATCACAACTTCTCTGGAGCCAGGAAGGCAAAGTGGAGAGACCATCCCAATAGGGGCTTGTATAGCAACCTTCTTCTCTTATCCCCAGCTTCTCCTTCCCTCTGCATGCTCACTCCCTTTCCACCATGTTGTAGGGTAGGGTGCAGCCCTTTCCCCATCTATCTGGTAGAACTCTGAACTTGGAGGCTGAGAAGCTCATTCTTGCTTCTGTGTTGAGAAAATTAAATTTGCTCTTAGCTCTGCTGTTGGGCTGGTGCCTGGGTCTGGGATCTTAGCTATTAATGGTGTTAGCTCTGTGTGCTATAGATTCATGGTGCCTGTATCCTCAGTGGTGTCCCTTAGAGTACAAAGAACACTACATTCCTATAGATTCTCTCAGCAAAGAGGTAGCCATTTGGCTACTTGGTAAGGACCCACGCACAATATTAACTAAATTTTTTCACTCCCCCAAGGAGCCTTCTAGAAGAGGCAAAGCCTGGGACCAGCCTGGGACTAGGGGTGACGTCAGTGAGGCATCTAGTGCCTCCTTGAATTGTACGCCCTGGGTGCTTGCTTACTGTACCCTAGGTCCCTGCCCTGAAGCATGAGGCTAACATCTATCCCTAACAAAAAAAGTCTTAAGACTTCAAGTTAGAAAAAGCATCGATAGAAGAGAGTTTTAAATTTCTTCAAATCTTGCTCCATGAAACAGGTCAGGCTTTGAAAGCATTCATTCAACAATTCGACAGGCCCTTGGGATTTCCCTGGTGGTCCAGTGGTTAAGACTCCATGCTTCCACTGCAGGCGGCTTGGGTTCGATCCCTGGTTGGGGAACTAAGATCCCACGTGCTGCGTGGTACGCCAAAAAATTAAAAACAAACAAACAAACAACAAAAAAAAGCAATTCGACAGGCCCTGTATGATGTTCTAGGGACCCAGAGATTGACAGGATGGCGAGGGGTGGGCGTGCACAGGGTAATTAACAATGTGTTCACAGGGCCATATATTTTTGTTAAATTTGCAAAAGTAAGATGTTTGTGTCACAGTTGGTTAAGCCTACAGCTCCTTTCCACTCTGACTTGCCCCTCAACCCCATTTCCCCTTGTGTCCAGTGGCATTAGAATGGCCTCAAACATTTTGGGGAATGGGCTAGGGGAAGCTGACTTGGGATAGATCAATTTTGAGTTTGGTAGGGTATATTTACGGGGTTTGCAGTTACTTCCATGATTAGTTAAATTATCCCTAAGCATCTTGCTGTAGGAATGACTTCCGGGATGTTTCTACCATCCACTAGGCTGACTCACCTGGGGTCATGACATAAAGGTCCAGAAGCCATATTGCTTGTGCACACATCCTATAGCAGCAGCTGGTACCAAAAGTGGGCAGATGGTGGAAGACGAACAGGGCTTGAGTGTACCGAGTCAGAAGCTTAGTCTTTGGAAGAGTCTTTCAGCCCTCAAATCTTATATAGAGATTTAAAATGAGAGAGAGAGAGAGAAAGAGGTTTTCCTAAATTTGACAATAGAAACAACTGGTAATTAGACGAATTACCCACTGAAAGTTGTGAAGCTGGGAGGAAAAAAAAGGTTTCTAAACGATCAACAATATAAAACAAATTTCGACCAAAAGTGATAGAGGAAAGAAAAATGATCTCCCAACTCTCTCCACAGAAAATCCTATAAAATTGTCATATGCAGAAGTGATTAAAGAATATGTCAGGCAGCTGCTTAGTGGAAATATTGTGCTATTTTTCTGGATTTTATGATGTCTCTGGTATTTGTCAGCCTTCCAAATTTGTGATTTCTGTGATTTATTTTCCCTAAGTAAATATTGACTTTTGTACCTAATTTTGAATTTGTGATTGGGGTTGCTTTTCTTAAGGAGGGTCACACAAATCTGGTAAGCTTCAGGTCCCCCAAATCTGGACGTGCTTCTGGTAGGAGAGGAAAGATCTTAGAGATTTGTAGATGTACTCATGATTTGTGTAGGTACTCTACAAAACATTTTTAATAATAAAAAATGAGTTATGTGCTAAATTCCTATCTTGTCTCAGTTACCCATACCTGGGGAAACGCTTGCTCGATGAGCCAACCAAGCAGAGTTGGGCCACATAGGACCTATGCCTGAAGACCCTGCACCAAGGAGGAAATCATTTCCACAGGGAGCAATAAATGGCCCATCATTCAGAGCACTGTTTTTCAATTACATACAGAAAGAATTTCACCACCACCTCCCACTTCCTCTTGCATATGGATTCAAAGCAAAAATATTTATTGAGCGTGCAAGACTCCAGGTCACCTTGGGATCAAGACAGGCAAAAGGGTCCAGGAGAGACAGCATAACTTTGTGGTAGGAATACAAGAGAGGAGGTGAAATCTGGAAAGCTCTGCTAAATTTTGGAAAATCAGGCGGGCAAAGGCCTAAGGGGAGGAGGTTCTCCCCTCAGCAAGGGTTAAGGCTTCCAGCCAGGAGGCAGAGGGAAGAGGGCCCAGGAAAACCCAGTTCAGTCTTCACTCTTCATCAGGCCCCGCTCATAACAGCCCAGAGGATCCGTAGGGATTGCGGGGACGTGGCCAATTTGGCCTCAGAGTGAGGGGCAGGGAGCATGGCAGGCCTGGAAGAGTGGTGTGGTACCCAAGACAGTCCCTGGAAGGGGGTTGGAGCCTGGACTATCCCCAGCTACCTGTGCCCCAGCTCATCCCAGACTGGCCCTTTACAGGAAGCCTGCAGCACGACATCCCTCCAGATAGCACAGGCTCTGGAGGCAGACAGGCCTGAGCCTCAGCCTCACCCCTCCAGCCTTGTGACCCAGGACGAATGATTTCATCTCTCTGTGCTTGAGTTTAACTAATACTAACATTTACTCCATGGATACTTCGTGCCAGGCAGAGCACAAAGGGTTTCACTTGCTTGCTTATTGCATCTAATCAACCAGAACAACCCTCACTTCCCCATTTTACAGACAAGAAAACTCAGGCACAGAGAGGTTGAGTAACTTGCTCAAGAACACACAGCTACTAAGTAGCAGAGCCAGGGTCTGCGATGCAAGCAGTTCAACCCCAGAGTCTGTATACCAAATCACTCTCCCTCCTGCCTCTCACCATCAATACTTGCAACTGGCTTTTCAACAACAGAAAAAACATGGAGAGCTAAATTACAGCCACCAAAAAGAATGTAAATGCTATCAACCTTCCTGGTGGGGATGTAAAATGGTACCCCATCTATGGAGAGAGATGTGGCAATATTTAGCAAAAAATATGTGCATGTTTACCTTCTGACCTGACAATACCAATCCTAGGAATCTATCCCATGGATACACTGGCAAAAATATGAAAATGCATATACACAAGGCTATTTGATGCAGAACAATTTGTAAAAGCAAAGACTGGTATCAGCCCAAATGATCCTCAATAGGGGATTGGTTGAACAAACAGTGGTGCATCCACATAACGGAGTCACACAGCTGGTAAACAAATGAGAAGCTATTATAAAGTGATTTCCAGGATCTATTTTTAAGTGGGGAAAAAACAGCAAGGTGTAGAAAAATGTGCATATCATGCTATCTTTTTTCCAAGAAAGGAGGGATGCCAAGATATACGTATATGGAGAATTCCTTGGTGATCCAGTGGTTAGGACTCGGCGCCACTGCTGAGGGCCTGGGTTCAATCCCTGGTCGGGGAACTAAGATCCACAAGCCACCCGGCGCGGCCAAAAAAAAAAAAAAAGATATACTTATATGAATATTCTCAGGTTAAAACATTAAAAAATGGAAGGATGAGCCCTAAGAAATTTTGAAATGGTTGCCTCTAAGGTGAGGAGGAAACAGGATGAAAGGGGCAGAGATAGAATCTAGATTCATTTGAATATACTTTGGCTTACAGATTTGACTTCAGAATCATGTAACCATATTACATAATCATAAAAGAACATTAATAACACTATAAAACAGAAATTCCCGAACCGAAAGCAAAATGAAATAGATGAATCTAATTGTGTTTGTAGCTGGTGGCAGACAGAAACTATTCCCAATGACTTTTAAACGCAGTCATTTGATAGTATATCCCTAGTGAGATTTGCTTTAAGTATAAGAACTACAAAAAAATGTGTAAATTATTTATAGTAATCATATTGTGGTGGTAGCATTAGTATTGTTATTCTGAGACGGTTTTGTTTGTATGATGAGATAAATTGAATAAGTAATTGTGTGATATTTTAATTCTATTATCCCCCGTGGCCTTGAAAACTGGGATTCTTAGTGTAGGAATAGAGATGTGGATGTAAGATAGAAGATGTTACATAAAAGCCCTGTAGTCCTGAATTTGAATTGGAAGTATCAGTATGAACTCATGATATATCTTCCCAGCACTCCCCGCTATGCCTACTCATGATATATTTTACTTTAAATAATACACTTCCTAGCTCTTCTGCTGAAAAGCTCTAGAAACAATGACGAACCCAGTAGCAATGAGCAACCTTAAAATGCAGACTGTAGTCTTGAAATATCATTTATCACTAAAAGAAACAGGGCTTCTTGGAGAAATGGCTGATTCTAGGTCTGTAGCAGGAAATGTACAAGATGAGCCTGGAGCTCCCTGTATTACCGGAGAACAAGGAAACGATCAAAGGCTCTCAGGGTCAGGGCAAAAGAACTCAGGGAGCCAACTTGAAGAGGCTTCCATTGGCCAAAGATGGGACAATTTGAATATCAAAAAAATAATGACTGTCATGGATTGGCAAATTTATGGTTACCAAAGGGGAAAGGTGGGTGGGGGGCAGGATAAATTAGGAGTTTGGGATTAACATATACACATTACTATATATAAAATAGATAACCAACAAGGACCTACTGTAGGTCCTTGTATAGCACAGGGAACTCTCCCCAATATCCTGTGATAACTTATATGAAAAGAATCTAAAAAAGAATGTATGTTTATGTATAATTGAACCACTTTTCTGTACACATGAAACTAACACAACATTGTAAATTGACTATACACCAATAAAATTTTTTCTGAAAAAGAAGTATTGTAGCTAATAAATGAAGAAGTAATTAGAGTATCGCCATTGCACAATCGGTAATGAAGTAACGGATCTAGGCAAGCCTCGAGATACAACAAACGATTCATAAGAAACACTAAGGACCGAGGAACATCTTAAGGTAAGCCATGGAGATTCAATCAGCCAAATCCAGATTGTGAGACTCTATAGTCTCACAATAGAAACATCTTGGCTTCTTCAGCAAATAAATTATGAGGGGAAAAAAAAAGACGGAGAGGGTTCCTACAATTTTAAAAAGTTCTGAAAGACATATTAACCTTAACCAATTGTAATATATGGGCCTTATTTGTATCCTGATTCAAACAAACTGTAGTGTGTGTGTGTGTGTGCGTGTGTGTACACGCACGCACACGCGTGTATAAATTTTTTTTTTTTTTTTTTTTTTTTTGCGGTACGTGGGCCTCTCCCTGATTCAATCAGCCAAATCCAGATTGTGAGACTCTATAGTCTCACAATAGAAACATCTTGGCTTCTTCAGCAAATAAATTATGAGGGGAAAAAAAAAGACGGAGAGGGTTCCTACAATTTTAAAAAGTTCTGAAAGACATATTAACCTTAACCAAGTGTAATATATGGGCCTTATTTGTATCCTGATTCAAACAAACTGTAGTGTGTGTGTGTGTGTGTGTGTGTGTGTGTGCGTGTGTGTGTGCACACACATGTGTATAAATTTTTATTTATTTATTTATTTTTTTGCGGTACGCGGGCCTCTCACTGTCGCGGCCTCTTCGGCAGGCGGACTCTCAACCACTGCGCCACCAGGGAAGCCCTAAATGTAAATTTGAACACTGATTACTGCACTATTTATATTTGATAATGGTATTTTGGTTGTGTTATAAAAATATTTCATGTCTTTTAGAGATACATACTGAAATATTTATGGATTACCTGATTTATTTATTTATTTTAAAGATATTTATTTATTTATTTATTTATTTATTGCTTTTTTTTTTTTAACATCTTTATTGGAGTATAACTGTTTTACAATAGCGTGTTAGTTTCTCCTTTACAACAA
>NC_041234.1:117385992-117389314 GCF_002837175.3 Physeter macrocephalus
AAAAAAATAAAAAAAATAAAAACAAAAATAAACAAATGGGACCTAATGAAACCTAAAAGCTCTTTCATCTTGGATGAATTGGTGATTTGGAATTACCCAGATTTCCAGTCCACTTCGTTTTACTGACTTGAAACTTCTCCTTTTATTAGAATTTGACTTTGGTATGAATCATAGATATGAGGTTCTTCTCTTCATTTTTAGAGAGATTGGTTATTACACCAGGAATGCTGCTACTTTCAAGCGTTCTTACTCTTGTTCCAGAAAGGAAAGGTGTCTAGGAAACAAGACCTGTACACGAGTCACAGCCATAGTCATGAGCAGATGGGATTATAAGTAAAATTGGACTGGGCCCAGCTTGGGCAAACAACTGGCACAAGAAGTGCCAAAGTGGGGGGCTTCCCTGGTGGCGCAGTGGTTAAGAATCCGCCTGCCAGTGCAGGGGACACGGGTTCGAGCCCTGGTCCGGGAAGATCCCACGTGCCGCGGAGCAACTAAGCCCGCGAGCCACAACTACTGAAGCCCACGCACCTAGAGTGCATGTTCTGCAACAAGAGAAGCCACCGCAACGAGAAGCCCGCGCACCGCAACAAAAAGTAGCCCCCGCTCGCCGCAACTAGAGAGAGCCCACGCGCAGCAATGAAGACCCAACGCAGCCAAAAATAAATAAATTTATTTTTTAAAAAAGTGCCAAAGTGTGGCAAAAATCCTATAACTGGTAGAACCAGGGAAAGTTCAAGGAAGTTGGAAGCAACAGGTCCAACAGAGTCTAAGGTTTCTGTTTACCCTTTGAGAGAGGAGTGGGCAAAGACATCCAGATACCCTGGCTAGCTTTTTGTTTGTTTGTTTTTGTTTTGTTTTTTGTTTTTTTGTGGTACACGGGCAGAAATAATAAATGCTGGAGAGGGTGTGGAGAAAAGGGGACCCTCTTGCACTGCTGGTGGGAATGTAAATTGATACGGCCACTATGGAGAACAGTATGGAGGTTCCTTAAAAAACTACAAATAGAACTACCATACGACCCCGCAATCCCATTACTGGGCATATACCCGGATTACCTGATTTATGAAGTCTGGGATTTGCTTTAAAATAATACAGGAGATATGAAGTAGATGGGGCCAGAGATGCAACAAAACTGGCCCTGAGTTGATAATTATTGAAGTTGGGTAATGGGTATATGGTGGTTTATCAAACTATTCTATTTTGTATATTTTTAATTTTCCATATTTTTAAGCTCAAGGTCAAGCTGTTGGAAGTTTAGCGGTAGAGAGAGGAGGGAAGGTGGAGGTCCTCTCAGGACTGAACCGTCCTGTAAGCAAGGGAGCTGCCATCATTGGAAAAATCTGCCTCCTGGGACCTCCTTCTGTTTGGTGCTCAGGGGCACGTGACCCCTGCCTGGCTAGACCATCAATGCCCTTCCGCCACTCTGACTCCCATCTCCAGGGATCTAAAGCTTCTCAGCAGAAGCCCTTATTCCTGAAACAAGGAAGATAAACTTTCTAAAAGAGCCTCTCTGCTCAGAAGACTAAGTGTGTGAAACACACTTAGTGGTGCTGGGAGTTTTTAATTATTGTGGCTGTCAGTTGATGTAAATATTTTAATGAATGGTTTTATTATGCTTCTGTCTTGAGGCCTTAGGCACAAAGTCCACTTCTAAAAATCAGATGTTCTTGCAACCATATTTCTTTAGCACTTCAATAGTTTGCAGAGAACATCCCAGTCATGGTCATTTGTTATAGTTCATACTGCGAGATGACAGCAGGGGTAGTTTTATGGAAAGAACCTTGAACCAGATCTCAGAAGTTCTCAGTTTAAAGTCCTGGATATCAATTTTGTGACTTACTGGCTGATGAGCTGGGGCAAGCATCTAAACCAATGTGAGCCTCTTTCCTCATCTGTAACATGGAGATGAGGAGCCTGACTGAAACCGGTGTTTGGAGAATCTAACTGAATAATATGTGAACACATTTTCTAAGGAGTAAAGTGCAAGATACATAAAAGATAGATGCTCATTTATACAAGTGAAAAAAATGCACAGTAATGTGAAAACCCACATTACTAGCTATTGAATTCATCAAGACGTACTGAACTTTCCTCGTCTTCTTAGGCAGAACTCTCTACCCTTAATTCTTAGAGCCTGCTTGTCTGCTGGGTCTGTGAGCAACACACACCCATATACCACACACCACATAACCACAGGTGATGCCGAAATTTGGCCTCTGTACACGAGTACCAAATTGAACCTCAGAGACAGAGTTTTCGGTGAAGTAGAAAAGAACAGCTGTATTGCTTTGCCAGGCAAAGGGGACCACAGCAGGCTAATGCCCTCAAAACTGTGTGTCCCAACCCAGGGGGCGTTGTGAGGAGTTTTATAGTCAAGGGGCAGGGTTGTCAGGGTGTGTGCAGGACCCATATTCTCTTCAATCTAGAGATCTTCTGGTGTCAGGTGGTCTCTTGATCTGTGGTTCTCGAGGTTATTGAACTGTGACCTTCTCTCTGGAACATCTTCCATTTGTTGGGGGTTTTAGTTCTTTAAAGAGCTCAAAGATATTGTATCAAGGCTCAAGATCCCTTGAGGAGGAACCAGGACCCTGCCCCAAGGCTGCACTATTGTTTCTGGACCGCTCCTCCCTTGTCTCTGCATCCCCTCCCTTCCCTGATTAGCAACTATTTGAACCTGCCCTTTGGAACCCAGGGGACACAGAAAGGCTTTTGTGGCCAGGAGCCCCACAGGGTCCTGCTCAGTTTCACAGGGGCTGCCATGAAGGACCCTCAGTCCATACTTACTAAACTAGAATGAACTGGGATGCTCTCCTGGCTCTTTCCCCATCCAAACTGCATTAAGCCTCCAGTTCCAGGGCTCTCTGAAGGCTGCTGCATCCCACCGTCCAGACAGAAGGCAGCACACAGCCCCTTCCCTGCACCCATGGGCATCCGCAGTGGCATCTGACAGCGGGCTCTCTCATCCTGGATGGTGATTTGGAATTACCCAGATTTCCAGTCCACTTGGTTTTACTGACTTGAAACTTCTCCTTTTATTAGAATTTGACTTTGGTATGAATCATAGATATGAGGTTCTTCTCTTCATTTTTAGAGAGATTGGTTATTACACCAGGAATGCTGCTACTTTCAAGCGTTCTTACTCTTGTTCCAGAAAGGAAAGGTGTCTAGGAAACAAGACCTGTACACGAGTCACAGCCATAGTCATGAGCAGATGGGATTATAAGTAAAATTGGACTGGGCCCAGCTTGGGCAAACAACTGGCACAAGAAGTGCCAAAGTGGGGGGCTTCCCTGGTGGCGCAGTGGTTAAGAATCCGCCTGCC
>NC_041234.1:117392204-117394537 GCF_002837175.3 Physeter macrocephalus
TTTTTTGTTTTTTTGTGGTACACGGGCCTCTCACCGTTGTGGCCTCTCCCGCTGCGGGGCACAGGCTCCGGACGCGCAGGCTCGGCGGCCACGGCTCACGGGCCCGGCCGCTCCGCGGCACGTGGGATCCTCCCGGACCGGGGCGCGAACCCGCGTCCCCCGCATCGGCAGGCGGACTCTCAACCACTGCGCCGCCAGGGAAGCCCTAGCTTTTTGTAAGTTGCTTAGACTAAGGATGTGTTTTGACTACTGCCTCTGAGCTTCACCCTAGTCACTTTCAAAGCTGATGTTGACCACCTCTGGCCTGGCTTAGAGCTCCAAGACACCTCAAAAATAAAATGACGCAGAAAGGCATGAAACTAACGGCAAAGATATACCTACAAATGCAAAGTAAACAGGATTGGCACTATTACTATCAGAGTGAGTTCAATGCAGCAGAATTAAGCAGAAGAGAGATTTTAAATAAATAAAATATATGATCCACCAAAACGTAATAACAGTTATGACCCTAAACACACCAAACAATCCAGCATCAAAATTCATAAAGCAAAAATTCTAGAATGGGGTGAGATGAAGCCAGAGAGGTAGACTGGACCCACATGGTAGAGAGCTTTGAATACTTCTGAAGGAATCTGTATCCTATAGCGGACAGGAAACCAAACAACCTCTCTGCTCCTTGGCTACACCTCGTATGTTCCTGTTTGTGTCAAGCTGTGTCTGTAACCAAGCTGCGCCTTACCTCCAGCATCAGCTACAGAGGACACCCAGCACCCACTATTCTAGAATGAATGGGAAGAATCTCCACAACCCTTTTCTCCATCCAAACTATGCTCATTCTGGAAGACACAGATCAGAGCCCATCTCCTAGATGAAGTCTTCTTCCCACCCCACGTCCTCCATGGCGTCTTTGTCCCACCTCTGAGATCCTGGCGTGATGATCAGTAGAACTCTTTGGGAAATTCATCACACTCTGCCTTGTGACCTATCTTCTTTTGTATTATCTATTTGAACTAGCTCTTGAACCTTGCCTTGTCAGTTCACAACTTTTCACAAGTTCATGTTCATCTCCCCAATTTGGCTATACACCTCAGAGGTCTGACCTGGTCTGCTATTTCTACGCACAGAGGAGCGTCACGCAGAGTGCTTTTTGAGGGAGAGGACTCTGGGGCAGTGAGTGGATGGGCCTGAGAGTCAAGAGACTTCCTCTGATAGGAACCTGCCATAATCACCCAGGACAGTAGTAGGGAGATTGTATTTGCCTGTGCTATAAGAGGCATGGCAAGGGATTCCATGGGAGTGAATTTTCAGGAAAAAGCAGCAGGGCTGAATGGGCTAGGAAGAGTAAGAGTCGAGGATATCTCCCACTGAGCTGGTCACGCACGATCTCCGAGGCTCCAAGCATGATGCTGACACCAGGACCCAGATCAGCTAAGCCCTTCACACCAAGAAGGCACATATATGAGACTTAGACGCTGAGCCATTTTCTTAGTTGGTTGAGGGCCAAATGATCCGGTGGCTCTGATGGAAGTAGGTATGGCACAAAGACAAAGGAAGAGGAGCCCACCAGAGGCCACCCTCCGCCAAACCTTCTGCCTGCGGTCCTGACACTGCCAGCTCCCCACCCTGCAGATCATCCAAGCCCTTTGCAAACCCCCCTCCCTTCCCTGATTAGCAACTATTTGAACCTGCCCTTTGGAACCCAGGGGACACAGAAAGGCTTTTGTGGCCAGGAGCCCCACAGGGTCCTGCTCAGTTTCACAGGGGCTGCCATGAAGGACCCTCAGTCCATACTTACTAAACTAGAATGAACTGGGATGCTCTCCTGGCTCTTTCCCCATCCAAACTGCATTAAGCCTCCAGTTCCAGGGCTCTCTGAAGGCTGCTGCATCCCACCGTCCAGACAGAAGGCAGCACACAGCCCCTTCCCTGCACCCATGGGCATCCGCAGTGGCATCTGACAGCGGGCTCTCTCATCCTGGATGGTGATTTGGAATTACCCAGATTTCCAGTCCACTTGGTTTTACTGACTTGAAACTTCTCCTTTTATTAGAATTTGACTTTGGTATGAATCATAGATATGAGGTTCTTCTCTTCATTTTTAGAGAGATTGGTTATTACACCAGGAATGCTGCTACTTTCAAGCGTTCTTACTCTTGTTCCAGAAAGGAAAGGTGTCTAGGAAACAAGACCTGTACACGAGTCACAGCCATAGTCATGAGCAGATGGGATTATAAGTAAAATTGGACTGGGCCCAGCTTGGGCAAACAACTGGCACAAGAAGTGCCAAAGTGGGGGGCTTCCCTGGTGGCGCAGTGGTTAAGAATCCGCCTGCC
>NC_041234.1:117399252-117416786 GCF_002837175.3 Physeter macrocephalus
GGGGGGGGGGGGGGTGGCGGAGCACAGGGTACCCTTGGGCTTCCAATACCAAAGATAAGATATAAGCCGACCCTGGCTGGAGGCCACCAGCTCGAGATGCCAGACCAAAGGGGCTCCCCAGAAAGCACAATTTCCCCCACTCCCCACGTGTCCCCAGCAACAGGCATATGGGTCCCCAACACAACCCCCACCCTGCAGTGCCTAAGAGAACAGGCCCTGGAGAGCTGGCCTGGGTGCCCCCAGGCAAAAGGAATGGTTCCTCCCATACCATTGGTTTGGACGTCTCTGGGAAAGGCAGCAATGAAAGAGGGAAACCCACAGGGACCTGGGAGCCAGAGAAACCTGAGGGAGTAGCTTTGTGACCTTGCGCAAATCATTTCCCATCTCTGGGCTCGAGTATCCCTCTCGGTAAAATGGCAATAAAATGGTAATAATACTTACCCAACAGGTTGCTGCCAGGGTTAAGTGGCGCCCAGCACAAGGAGGCACTCAAAAAGTAAAAATAATTATTGCTGTCACTCTGCATCGTGGTAAAGCCAGTCAAGGTAAAGTCTAGAAAGGGAGGCAATCTGTGAGTCTCTGGAGGACTGAAACGGGATTGCTGGGAGTCTTCCCCTCCCCCAACGCGCCGGCATACACATCCGCGCATGCTCACACAGGCCGCCCAAGGGCTGGCCTGAGGCCTGAGCAAAGCCCCGCCCCACTCTGCCTCTTGCACAGGTGAGGCTCCTAATTGCGGTAACCATCCCCACCGGAGACCCAGCGAGGTTAACTCCCCTTCCCGCCGGCGGGGCCTGGAGCTTGCATCTTATTTGCATACTGATTCACATCAGTTGGAGAAGTGTGGGAGTTTGAACCCTGTGGGTGTGCCAGGGTATCCCTTGCCAGATAGAAAAAATTTCAGCGTGCAGAGCCGAATTTCAATCTTCCAGCCAATTCGATCTGCTTTCTCCCTGGAGCTACAACCAGAGAAGTGGCTTGAACTCTGCTTGGAGCTCGCTAGCACCACAGGAAATTCTCTTGCAGAGATTCAAAGAGTCAGTGACCCAGGGGCTTTCCAGCGCTTTCCAGATTCTAAGGCACTTTCACAACTATCAGCACACTTAGTCTTCTGAATAACCCTGTGAGGTAGGTATGAATGAACCCATTTTACAGAGCAGGAGACTGGGCTTAGGACACATAAAGTGCTTCATCTGAGCTTGCCCGCTCTCTCTCTCACACACACGCACACGCACGCAACCCTAGCGGTTTCCAAGCTCAAATTCAAACACAAGTCTGGACTCCACACTCCTACCCCACTCCACTACCTCTTTTTACTTCCTTCTTTCTTCTTTACTACCCAGCCAACAGTCTCCATCATCCCCTAATTTAGTCTCCTTTTCTATGGCTGCTGCTTAGCTAAGGAGTTTTATGGCCAGACTGCAGCCAAGCCCTCGGGCCAGGAAGATGGATTCCTGCAAGAAGTGACCCGGCAGCTTCTGTTTTTAACAGTTTAATTTCAAAGGAAATGGACCTCACTTAACTAAATTTCCTTTTCTATTTTTTTTCCAGCTATTAAAGAACTCGCACATCTAATAAATATTTAATAGGAATTCCCCTCCAGCCGAATTCAGGCCCCTCACCATCTCATTACCATGTCTTAGAATAGTATCCTCATTGTCGCTTGCTTAATTATGCTAAGAAAGAGTTGAATTGTGTAGCTGTCGGGATCAGAAAGCGATTAAATTCACTTGGCAAGACATTGGATATCTGATTATGATCCTCATTTAGCACTTCTAATGGAGTTATTTTTTCCCCCAATACTGACTTGGGAAAGGCTTGCTTGGTGGAGCTAAGTATTTCCGTAAGTCTTGCAGAACTTTGCACTGTGCCAGAAAAGATCAGAAGTTACTTTTCACACTTCTCCCTAAGGCAGCCTGTTGGCTCTTTGGACCCCTCGGTAAGTTCTTTGTTGCTTTCAGTTACTGGTCCTCTCCCTGCCCTCTAGATCTTCCCTGCTTTTTTGGATGACAGAGAACTCTTACCTCTCTCTTAGAAGATCCTTTGGCGATTTGGAGATTCTGAAACTCAGCAGGACCCTGTGGGGTCCTCCTGGATACAAAAGCCTTTATGTGTCCCCCGTTTCTGGCTTGTAGGAAAAAGGCTTCAGCCTCCTAGACCTTCCCTGAGTTCCAAAGGGCAGATTCCAACAGTTGCTAATCAGGGAAGGGAGGGGATGCAGAGACAAAGCGGGAGCAGTCAAGAAGCAATAGTGGGCTTCCCTGGTGGCGCAGTGGTTGAGAGTCCGCCCGCCGATGCAGGGGCCGCGGGTTCGTGCCCCGGTCCGGGAGGATCCCACGTGCCGCGGGGCGGCCGGGCCCGTGAGCCGTGGCCGCTGAGCCTGCGCGTCCGGAGCCAGCGCTCCGCGACGGGAGAGGCCGCGACAGTGAGAGGCCCGCGTACCGCAAAAAAAAAAAAAAAAAAAATAGAAGAAGCAATAGTGCAGCTACTAAAACAGGGCCCTGGTTCCTCCTCAAGGGGTATATCAATACATAACAATACCTTTGAGTTCTTCTGCAGGAACTAAGGCCCCCAGCCAGGTGGAGGATGGTAACTTCCAGCTGAGCACAAGATTCCTGGAGCCCCGCCCTGTTACCTCACCACCAGCAGTCAAGTTTGCCAGGCTCACTGCTCTAGGGCCAGCACCTACTCTTGTGGGTAGGCACTAGAGAAGAAAAGAAGGGAGGGAGGAAAGGAGGGAGGGAGGAGAGCATGATTTGGATGAGGAAGGGACTGGAAATCATGTCAGATGAAGAATGAAGGAGACAAGGATGCAGAACCAGGAGGAGGATACTCAGAGGGGCCATGGGAGAAATTGTTGAACGCGGAGACGCTGATGCTAGTGACGGAAGCATCGTGTGCGTAACGACAGGAGCAGCAGCTAGGGTTTATTGAACGTGGACTCTGCACCCACTCTGTGCTAGGAGCGGCCCATGGATTACCTAGTCCTCACGACCCCATTCTACGGAGGAAGCAACGGAGGCACAGAGAGGTTAAGTAACTTCTCCATCGTCACACATTAAGTAGCAGATGGAGGATGTAAACCCATAGAATAAATACACTGTTATTCGGACCTCTGAGTATGGAAACAAGATTTGGACTCAATCCCCCGAGAGTCCTCTGACCAGTCAAGAAAGAGCACAGCACTTCCCTCCTGAACCCTCTCTGTGTTCATTCCCATCTGAGCGCCTCTTTCTTGTCTTAGGGCCATGACGCCTCCTCGTGCTGGTTCTTCTGAACCCAGAGATGCTGCTGTCTATTTCTCACTGAGCCCTGCCCCGCCCCGCCCCCACACTGCCTCTCAGCTCCTTCTGAAACAGGGGGGAAGGGGGCAGGGCACAACCTTTAAAAGAAGGACATAGCCATAGGGCATGACAAAAACTGGTTAGAACCCACTAGGTCCAAGATGGCGGAAGATTTGACTTCCATTGGACCTTGAGCCTCATTATAGGCTCATCGTAGTACATTAGCTGCTAAATGACACACCCACCAGTGCCGTGACAGTTCTGAGGCCGACCATACAAGGTCAAAAAATGGGTGGTGGCGCAATGCCTGGAAATCCCCACCCCTTCCCCGAAATAACTGGAATAATACTTCCACTCATTAGCCTATAAAATTACCCAGCCCATAAAAACTAACCACACCATACTTGGGTGCCTCTAACCTTCTGAGATGGCCCACACTCTGTCCGTGGAGTGTGTTTGTCTCTAAATAAATCCACTTCTTACCTATCACTTTGTCTCTCACTGAATTCCTTCTGCCATGAGACATCATGAACGTGAGCTTCATTAAGTCCTGAGACCAGGTGTGTGATCTCAGTTAAAAGACCGTGGGTTCAAGTCCCAGTGTGAGATACACGGTTTCACTTCCAGGCTTTTGCATCCTGGCACATGCGCCTGCAGGACCAGGGTTTGGCAAAGAGAACTGGCTCCTGGAAGAGGGACGTAAAAGGAGGTCCCAACCCTCCCCAGCATCCCTGGGCCTTATTCTTTGGAAAAATTTGCTTCTTCTCCACACGAATGAAATAGACACAAGAGTGGCAAGTACCCCTTCTCAAGCCTGAGCGAACCAGATTTTGTTCCCGCCTCCGTGGGAGATCCATCTGAGAGAAGGCGCACATCCCAGGGAGGAGGGATGGGTGGCCAGGAGGCCGAGTTAAAAAGCGTGTAACCCTCTGATTTCCAAAGGGAGGCTACTTTTGGGATAAGGAGGATCACCTTGACAACTGAAACAGGCAGCCCCAGTTCTGCCACCAAGTTGGAGCAAGCTGACCTCTGTGGGCCCTTCCAGCTTTAAGACAGGATGGGTTCAAGCCCATTTATTAAGTGCTTTGTCTTCCAAGAACATCCTTGAGTCCCTGTGGAGAAAGGGTGAGCCGGGTTCTAGGGAAGAGTGATGGAAGAGGTAGAGGCAGCCCTCGGGATGCAACACTTCAGCCTTCCTGAAACCTCCTTTTTGCCCTGTTGCTGGCTGTTTGCAAGCCCAGTCCCAAGTCCTGGGAAGCACTGACACCATGCCACGGGCCAGAGGGAGGGAGGCCTCACCTCAACCACAGGCTGCCTTCTGGCAACTTCCAGGATGGCTGACCCAGTCATTGGCTCTGAGACCAGAGCTCCTTCTGTTGTCCTCTGCCCAGACCTGGGAGGAGGCAGAACTTTCCAGAAACATACAGAACCATTGTTAGTATTCGCCACTCAGGGTTATTGCCTGTCCTCAAACAGAATATGAAAGGCAGCGTGGTGATGTTTGAAAAGAAAAGGTGTGACTCAAAGGAACACAGAGAGGGACTTCCTTGGTGGTCCAGTGGTTAAGACTCTGCACTTCCAATGCAGGGGGCGCAGGTTTTTTCTTTTTAATTAATTTATTTTATTTTATTTATTTTGGGCTGCGCTGGGTCTTCGTTGCTGCGCGTGGGCTTTCTCTAGTTGCGGCGAGCGGGGACTCCTCTTGGTTGCGGTGCGTGGGCTCCTCATCGCGGTGGCTTCCCTTGTTGCGGAGCACGGGTTCTAGGTGCGCGCGGGCTCAGTAGTTGTGGCACACGGGCTCAGTAGTTGTGGCTTGCGGGCTCCAGAGCGCAGGCTCCGGAGTTGTGGCGCACGGGTTTCGTTGCTCCGCGGCATGTGGGATCTTCCCGGACCAGGGCTCGAACCCGTGTCCCCTGCATCGGCAGGCGGATCCTTAACCACTGCGCCACCAGGGAATCCCAGGGGCGTGGGTTTGATCCTGGTTGAGGAACTAAGATCCCACATGCCACGCCATGTGCACAGCCAAAAATATATATATATTTTAAAATATATATATACAGGGGCTTCCCTGGTGGCGCAGTGGTTGCGCGTCCGCCTGCCGCTGCGGGGGAACCGGGTTCGCGCCCCGGTCTGGGAGGGTCCCGCGTGCCGCGGAGCGGCTGGGCCCGTGAGCCGTGGCCGCCGGGCCTGCGCGTCCGGAGCCTGTGCTCCGCAGCGGGAGAGGCCACAGCAGAGGGAGGCCCGCGTACCACAAAAAAAAAAAATAAATAAATAATATATATATATATATATATATAGATATATATATATATATCTATATATATATATACAAAAGGAACACAGAAAGTGTCACTGGGGTTGACCTGCCAGCTGACAGACCAAAGGCCAAACAAGCTGGCCCTCACGTGGGTGAATATACGGGGCCTGGTCCCCATCTCTAAGCTTATATGCTGATATTATCATGATCTCAGGGTTGATTGGATGGGGTGTGCTCACCCACGCCCCGAAAGCTGTCAAGATCCTAGGGAAGGAAATTAAAAGACTCCTACTGGCTGACACTAAGAAGTAAAAGTGCCAAGGAGCCTAGACCGTCTCATCCATGGGTCCCGGGGAAGCCAACTTGTCATGAGAAAGTCACTTGAGGAGCAGGGAGGCACAGCCGTGGGTCCTTGGTATGTGCGCCATCTCTCAGGGGCTGGATGCCTCCCTGCGAACGTGGGGAAATTGAACCAGGCAGTCTTGGATATCCCATTCAGCCCTTCAAATGCAAAGGCTAACCATAAGTCGTTCTCAGGTTTACAAACCACATCACAAGAGAGCCCTCTCTCCTCCTCTAAGCTTGGACCTTCTTACCAATGCAGCCATCGCCACTTGGCGGCCAAGGCTTTGCCACCAGGCTCCATTCAACAGTCTCTGCTTTCTGTCCCCAGCTCTTCCTCCTAGGCCTCCCCATCCTCCGTGTAGCAACACCAACATACAAAGAGCCCTCAGGACTAAAGGCACTCTGAGAACGGCCTTAGACTGTGCTGCTGCTTTCGAGAAAATGGAACATGTTATGAGATGTTCCTACCTGCATAGTCTTGTTATCCGATGGCCCAGACCTCTTCAGACAGCGCAAGTGACAAGCACAGAGTTCTAATAGATCCTAACGTTGAACACAGAGACTTCGTTTACAAGACCCTTTCCCACAGGCTCACCCATCCGAACCTTGCGCTAATAGCGGACTGCAGGGTGGCAGCCCGGAGCTGGGAGAGCACAGCCCAGGGAGTCAGAGGCCTGCACCTCAGAGCTCAGGCTGGCCTTGATGAGGTGGATGACCTTGGACCAATCCTTTCACCTCTCTGAACCTCAGTGTCTTTATCTGCAACATGCTGAGAACAGACTTGGTATGAAAAACGCAAGAGAACGGGGAAGGGATTTAACTGACAGACAATGAATAAGGTGCTCACGATGTACCAGACACTGTCCCAGACCTTTTACAGGTATGAACTCATTGACCCTGCATTACAATCCTTTGAGGTTGATACTACTGTTATTCCCTTGTTACAGAGGAGGAACCTAAGGCACAGAGAGGTGAAGTAAATCGCCCAAGGTCACACAGTTGGTGAGCAGTGAACTCAGCTCATAGGTCCAGAATCCACGACGCTGTGCTGAGGAACAGAGGCCGTTTGCACTCTCTGTGATTTACAGATTGCTGATAGCTTTGGACTCCACCTCCAGTGTTCCTTACACCTGGAAGAATCTGAACATCCTCAAGGCCTCACTGAGACCAGAGATTAGTACTCCAAGGGAGTGGGTGAAACTCCTGTGATGTCTCACAAGAGACTGGCTTCTGAGGTCCAGGGCACTGATTTTACTTGCAGCCGTAGCATTCATCATGGATTTTTAATCTATAGCAACTTCAGCAACTGGAAATTCGGGCCAGTATTTGTGGAGATGACATTTGGCTGAGGCCCCCATCAGGCACGAGCCTTTTCCCCCTCCGAATGTGAGGTCACAGTTTGAAGGTGTCACTTGGCTTTCGGATAATAAATGTCCGTCTTGGGAGATTAACGGACTTCATTTCCTTTTCTCTCATTTTATGCAGCCTGCTTGGATTACATGTAGTTTTAATAGCAAGAAAAGGAGTGGGAAACACCTTTCGAGAGCAATACGGAGCTCTGTCGGGCCTCTGCAAGACACTTTCCAGAATCTTCTCCTCCTCCACCTCCCCCTTCGGAGAGCAGGACTATAAAAGGCAGAGTGCCTTCTGTCAGAATCTGCAGCCTGGCAGATAATTCTCCTGAGACACACACCAAGTAACCAGCTCAGAGCACGTGCCTGCCCCCAAAGCTTTAGAATGTCTTTCACAGCCTTCTCAGAATCCTCATATCTAAATACATTCAGGTAATAAAACTACTATAAAACCACAATGACATAGTTAAACAAAAATGCCTGATGATTTTATTCTTCTTTTATCCTTCATCTCTGGGAAGGGGAAACACCGTGCAGACACTTGAACGAGAGAGCAATTAATTAATTAATCCACAATGTCTTCATCACGAAGGTTGTCTTTCTAAGGTCACTGTAGCCAGGAGAGGCAAACCCGCAACATAGAAAGTAACTCCCATGTCAGGTTGTTTTTCAAGTTTAAAAGGAATCCACACATGATCAGAAATTCTCTGTGATAAAGGGCAGGGAAACTACTGGGAAAGGAGGAAATGATTACAAACAGCCCCATCAGGCACTCTTGAAGAAGAGGCAGGACAGGCTCCTTGATGGCATTCAATCAGGGAAATAACGGATGGAAGGAAATCAGTATTCACTGAGTTTCTACAGATCTGAGGGCACAATGCTAGATGCTTTCCTATGCACTGCCTACTTGAAGCTGCAGAAAACTCCTGTGAAAGAAGAATTATCCCCATTCACTCAACAGACGAGGAAACCAAGGCTCAGAGAAGAAGTGGCTTACCGATGGCCAGGTGACCAGGAAGTGGCAGAGCTGGGTTCAAACATCATGACGCCTCTGCTCTTTCTGAGGAGACTATTGGAAATACAGCTTATCCTTTTGACTTGCAGGACACCTAGGGTTTCATGGGGTCTGAGTCCCACCGGCACAGAACTGCCTATTTATCTAACACCTTCACTTAATGATCAAGAAGATGCTTGCCTGGGTCCCCTGTACTCTGATGCAATGCCTATTCTTGGTAAGTATCCTTGGAGTTTCAGCTATTCAGTTACATGCTCCATTGGTTTGGTATTTTCCAGAAGCCATGGACTAGATCCTTGGCCACACGCATTGCTCAGGAATCTTCTGGTTGCAGTTGACAGTTCTGCCCCAACCGACGCAAGGGTCATTAGGGAAACACTCTTACGAGAAGACCCTGCCATGGAAAAGCAGCATGAGTCCTACTCTTCAGCTATTTTATTCAATTTCAGTCCATTTTTCCATATCCACAGAGACTACATATGGCCCGCTGCATGTGGCCTCCACTTCTTTTCCTGTCACTAGCAGCAGAATTGGTGTCCACGTTTGTCTTACTTGCAATGAAGCTCCAAAATCCACTTAATTCTCATTGCCACCTCATCTCAGGTTCTTAGAACTTTCTCTTCCTTCCCTCATTATCAGAAATGGCAAACCAGTGGTCCACTGGCTGACTCTGGTCTGTGGACATGCCTTGTGTGGTGTGTGGTGTTTTTAAAAATCGGAATTGCTTGCCAGCACTTAGAACTTAGGAGGTTTTTAGGCGAATACGCAAGGGTCCAGCTTCTTATGAAAACTTGGGAGACCTGGCCACACTTGGCCTGCAGCCCCTCCTGGCAACAGCGGCCAGAGCCGAGTCACTTTTGCGCTGTAACAAGGTCATATATTTGTCTTCCACCTTAAATTATTTTGGGGAGAACCAGTTAGGTATAAGTTATAATTCTTGAAAAAGAAATGACTGCAAAACCTTTGATGGCTTCACAGTACCTTTGGGATAAGGTCCAAAGTCTCAGCGTAACATCCGAGACCCTTCCTGATCTAACTCCAAATATGTATGCAGAGCACCACCCACCACGACCTGGCACGCGTGCTCTGCAGCACCACGCGCAGCCACCCCTCATCCCCCTGCCTCTACCTATAGGATGCCCTTTGCCTGGCCAGCCGACCCCTATGACCCTTGTACAGCCCTGATGCGATGCCACCTCCCCTCCACAGCCTTTCTGAAACCGAGCGGGGCCCTGTGGGGCTCCCTGTCCCCCATTTCCTGTAGGCAAGACCCCAGCCTCCATGACCTTCCCTGAGTTCCAAAGGGCGGACTTGAACAGCTGCTCATCAAGGGAGGAGCAGCCAGGAAACCACCTGTGGCCAGATTCAAGGGACCAGAGAAGCTCATCAGGGTTAGGAGACTGGCCACCAGAGAAGAGACGAAGGGAGGGCAGGCAGTCCCTAGTCTTGTCAGGGACCCCACCCTTGAGCCACTGCTATAAAACCCCTCACCAGACCCTCCCGGATTGGGACACACAGTTTTCGAGGGCAGGAACCCACTGTGGCCCCCTTTGCCCGGCAAAGCAATAAAGCTATCCTTTTCTACTTCACCCAGAACTCTGTCTCTGAGATTTGATTTGGCACCGGGGCACAGAGAAACTGAGCTTTCAGCATCACTGCCAATCCGATGCCGGCCCAGGGCCACCTGACCTGTACAGTGCCGTAGTGAAAATTTTTAAAATGTGCCTTTTCCGCAAGACGTGTTTTTGACGACTGCAGTATGGATGGAGTCTACTGAAATTCAGCACCCTTGTGCAGTTCACGACCTGCACAGCCGTACTTTGCAGTCTGCTCCTGCCAGAGCAGAATCAGCCACTGTCCCGTGTTCCCACACCGGGGCTTCACACCTCTACCACGGAGGGCCTGTGTCTGTCATCCCCACAGACAGGTCACACATTCTCAGGGGACGGGAACCACATCTCGAGGATTTCAGTATTCCCAGAACACACGGAAGGCGGTCCATAATGGGCATTGAATCAGTTTCTCAACTATTGACTTATGAATACTTGGCAGCTGGATGGAGTAGGTGGAAAACAGCGAGATCAGACCGACAGTCCAAAGGCGGTACTAGAGGGGAGTTCAGCAGACACCAGCTCCCAGGCGAAGGGGCCCACTTGGTTTAGGACTATCAGGAACAATATTCGCTTGGAGATCTACAACGCCATGAAAAGAAAAATCAAGACGACTGAACTAAAGTGTGCTGTGTTATTCCACTCTCAAAAGGGATTTTTCTTCGTATTTTCCCGACTCCTGACAATAAAATCACTTCAGCCTGACAACCCTCTTACTTAAATAAAAACATGATTAAACGAGATGGCATTTGGTGAGCTGTAAACCAAGCAAATATTTGACATAACACGGAGAGGAGGGGGAGAGGAAGGAGGCGAGGGAAGGCTGCTTCCGGGGGAGCGCGCAGGCCCAGTTTACGGCTGCCATGCCTCCAAGTAGGTCTGCTGGCTGGTCAAAGGGGCGAATGAAGGGAATGAGGTCAAGCGGGTATAAAGCAAGAGACGGGGGAAAGACACAGAAGGCGGCCCAGTCAAGGCAGTAAGCTCTGCTCAGCAGAGACGACAGCAGGCCGGGAAGCGCTCTGTGAGCAGACACAGCCACTGACCACAGAGGACCTGGCGTGACAGGGCCTTTCTCCGCAGCCCAAACCTGTGGGCTGGTTGCATCCCCCAGGACAATACCTCCAGGACTTCAAAGGATCATGGCCAATCAAGGTGGTATCTTGTTCCTCTGAGATCAGGAATGATCTCAACCAACCACCTCTGAAGCCAGGACCCCATCTTCCAGCTTGACTGGAAGCTCAAGGCCTCAATGGGTCCAGCCCTAGAGAAACAATCCAGGCGGTAATTTGCTCTTTGCAGGACTTCCCTTCCTCCAGCGCTGAGGCGAAGGCTCAATCCCCTTATGCTGCAGCTTCTTCTTGAAAAAGCTCGTCCTGAACTTCTCAAGGTCACCCTTCCAAACTAGAAGTCGAGAATAGGCGCAAGTTATCCCTTTATGGGTCTTTTCCCGTTAGAAAACGCAACAACGTTTCAAATGTTTCAGAGACGTAAGGACAATGAAGATCTTCCATTTCTTGGCCCACCATTATGCAAGGAGCAAACCCTAAGGTAAGGGCATGACAGTGTGAATTCTCAGCCCAGGGAAAGCATGAAAGGCTCTCGGCAGACTTTGATAACTAAGCGTGTTTCGTTTGCTCTTAACAATGTTGTTGTGGTATCTTTCAAGGAGGAATGCTGCAACCTGCCTGCATCTCCTTAGTTCCACAAAGTCTCGGAGTTGACAGCTAATAATTAATTAACAATGAACACTGTCTTGCGCGCTCAGCTCTGCAAAGAGAAAGATGTGCTAACGTGGCATCTTCCTAATCCCCACAGCTTTCAGCGCGGTGTCTGATGTGACAGGGCACATCCCTGCTCAAGACAACTCGACAAAGGTGGGGTGGGAAGCAACACAGCTTTCTGGAACCAGCTTACAGAAGCCACCTGCCCATGGGCAGAAGTTCATGGTCCAGAAGCTCAGTAAGCAGCCCCTTTCATTCAATGATTGCACCGTCTTCCTCTGAAGTACTCCTCTCACCCATCAGCTCAATTCTGCCCAAACTTACTGAGCGTTTTCCATGCATAAAGCCCTAGGGACTCTGGACATTAATGGGCCAGGGGCCTCAAAGGGGCGTGACCACTAAGCTGGGCTGTGGCCAATGGGAGCACAGGAAAAGAGTCTTGCTGACGGTCCCTGAGCTAGTCCTGGCAGGGTCCTTTCCTGTTCTCTCCTTTGAAGACATTACCCACCTCATTTGAAGATCTATGGACTTAGACACACACAGATGGGCGGACCTACTGCAGGCCCTCCAGGTGACTGGTACCCAGAGCCGTCTATCTGCCTGGCACGGAAGCTGGATTTTTTGGATGGGAGGACGGGGAGATGGGGCCATTTGCTCAAATCACTTGGGGGGCGGGAATCTAACCACGGCTGGAGCACAATCAGGAGTAGCAGCAGAGTTAAGGGTGCCGGGCCCTGCGTTCCAGCCCGGCCCTGCGGCGGGCTTGCCGTGTGACCTCAAGCAAGTCCTCTCCTCTCTTTGGGGAACTGAGAGGCCTATCTGCCGAGAGAGGGGATTGGACTGGAGGATGGTTGTTCCTCACCGTGTCCCCAGCCCCCGGAACAGTACGTGGCCGTGTGTACAAGACGCCTTGAAAGGTTTGCTGCCTGAACGATCTGCTATGGCTCCTTCCAACGCTAACATTCCAGAACTCTGCGGAATCATTCCCCTTGGAACTGTGCATCTGCTTTCACAGCTAGGCCAGCTAGTGACAGAACCTTCACTTGAAGGTTTGTGGTCTGGAAACATAAGGAAAGCATTAGAGAGGAAAACCTGGGTCCCCTAATCCCCAGTCCAGACGCCACATCACACAGCCTCACAGCCAATTCATACACGGAAGGAAGGCAGCAGACAGAAGAATATTAACACTGTCCCTGTCTCCACTGTCGATCTAAAAATGCGGGTTTAAAATTAGGAAAGGGAAAAATACATCAATCATGACTCAGGCAGCATCACCGATTGCTTTGCATGTTCACTTCTCAACCAAACAACCACTTGAAATCCTTCATATCCGAAATGTCGACTGACAAAAATCCATGCTAAGAATATCAGGCTTGAATGAACCAAAAATCAAAGAAACAAACCCCCCCCCACCCCCGCAAAACTAAAAACCTCACAAAGAAGAGAACCTGAAAAGAGAAATTTAAATCACAGATTAAATGTGTGATTACTACAATTACCTTTACCTATTACCAGAGAATTCTGGATTTATTGGAAAGTGTAGCCAAAAATACATAAATAAATAATAAAAATGTAAAAAGAAAAACTAGGGTAAATTTTGCTGCTGAGGGAGGAGGACCCGGCGGAGGGGGGTAGTTTTCATGAGATCAAAGCAATTCTTGAGGTCCCTTCCACCTCTGTTCTCGAAAATATAGATGGAGGTTGGAATCAAGCAGCGAGAGAGAGAAACGCAGCACTCGCATGGGAGCCCTGCATTTCGTCCTGCTGGGAGTGGATGTGAAATTCTTGAGGATGCTGTGTGACACAGGACCTGCTGGGACAAAAGGCTGAGAGAGAAAGGAGCGGAGCGTGCCCTTGAAGCCCATCTACTCACCACCTTCCTCACCGGTCAGAATGTGGGAAGACCCCTGGAAGGAAATCCGACACTGACCACCAGCGCTGGCATGGCCAAGGCCCCAGGAGCTGCCTGTCCAGCCCCAAAATGCACACTTACACATTCCTCAGATGAGGTGTAGCACAGCCATCTAGAACGGATGTAAGCCTGGGAGGCTCAGTCTCCGCTCTGCCATGGACCCAATGTGTTCTTTCTTGGGCAAATCCGGCCCGTTTCTGTCTTCCATGTCTCCACTGAGGGTCAGCAGGTGGTCTCATAGGGATCTTCCAGACTGGTCATGACATGACTAAAGCAAGCTCAGTGCTGTGGAAACACAAGAAAAGCCCCACCCCTGCCTGAGCCAGGTGAAATTGGGGGTGCATCCTCCAAGCAGAGGCCCAGCAAGGATGCAATGCAGTTGCCCTGCAGATGGCAGTGGGCTTGACCAGAAGCGTCTAAGTCCAGCCCTGGCCTTAGAGACACTCCATTCGTCCAGAGCAAACTGCTCATTATCCAAGTGACCCAAAGACACCGCCTCCCTCCCCTGACACCAATGTCCCAACTGATGCAGGCCCACTCTGTCATCCCACGGACAGCCTGGCAGCATCTCATAATTAGGAAAAAGCTGTTTCTGCTGTCATCCGGAAGATCCATTTCACAGAGACAGCTTCTGCATGGTGAGTCAGTATTTCAAATAAGAACGTTTCAAATACCAAAATCCAGGCACTCCAGCCAGTCATGTCTTGACAGCCTGGTCTTAGATGACTCAGTATCCTCAAACTCGCCTTCCTTTTGCTCTAGACAAGAAATTGCCCCGCTTTTTTCAGGACCAGGACTGTTCATACCTTTAAAGCAACTCTTGTCAATCTGTCTGAAAATAACATTTGGCAAGGGAAAAAAATTCTTAACTGAGACAGTAGAAAGATGTTACTTCCTAGACATAAAGAGTCCTCTTAACTAACACACACGCACGCACGCACGCACGCACGCACACACACACACACATACGTTCCAACTTTGGAATTTTTAAAAAAATAAATTTATTTATCTATTTTTGGCTGCGCTGGGTCTTCGTTGCTGCGCACACTCTTTCTCTAGTTGCGGCGAGCGGGGGCTGCTCTTCGTTGCGGTGCGCGGGCTGCTCACTGCGGTGGCTTCCCTTGTTGGGGAGCACGGGCTCCAGGCACACGGGCTTCAGTAGTTGTGGCTCGCAGGCTCAGTAGCTGTGGCGCACGGGCCCAGCCGCTCTGCGGCATGTGGGATGTTCCCGGACCAGGGCTCGAACCCGTGTCCTCTGCATTGGCAGGCGGATTCTTAACCACTGCACCACCAGGGAAGCCCCAACATTGACATTTTTAAAAATAAACTACAACGCTTATAAATAGGGATATTGTATAGCAGAGTTTCTGAAACACCATTTAATAAGAAATCAAATATGAAAGGCGAATATTCACTCAAAGTAAATGTGGTCCCTCAAATCTTGGTCAGACGCACGCCTGCTAATTTAGGATTCGCAGCAGACGAGAGACCATTTAGGCCTACAAAGTGAGTGTTAAAAGCTCTGAAATGGGTATTGGGTGTTTAAACAAGAACCATCAACAGAACTAAAAAAGCTGCCCACCTGACTTTCATTTTAGTTCTGTAAATCATTGCAGCTGAAGGACTGAGGGCTTTCTGCCTCTAATCAAAGGGAACTTTCTTTTCAAATGAAGTCTAGAGTCACGTGATTTCATCTGCCAAATCTAAATGATGGTACATCTCAATCTAAGCTCTCAACTCTTCACAGGCTAATTGGAGAAAAGAGGTGGAGGCAAAGCAGAGGCAACAACATTACTTTTCCCATCTGATTATGCAAAACCATAGTATTATTCTTTTGTCACTAAACTCTTTTCTTCCAAGACTCCTGTGTGAAAAAGTGATCACTTCCTCCTACAAGGACTTGAAGGCAAACATTTGAAGGGCTTCCTTCACTTCTCTTCCTTGTCCATACTTACTATAAATAAACAAGGTTTACAGCCTGTGGGCCAAAGGCGAATGGAATGGAGGCCACTTTGGTGGGATATGATGAAGGGGGTTTCCCTTGATGTTCCCCTGTTCAATGACAAGTTCAATAGCAGACACATTTATTTATATTATAACTCGTAAATGCTCATGACAGAAAATGTGGAAAATACAGAGACGCGTAAAAGGAAAATTGAGTGTTTCCATCCCCCAATGACCAGTGTTAACGTTGCTATATTTCCTTCTGCCTTTTTGGTTATAAATAATTGCTGCTTGTTCTACATGGTTATAATCGGTCATATCTACAATTTCATATCTTGCTTTCTTCACATACAATTATAAGCATCTCTACATGTTATAACCATCATTTTGAGAACCACATAATAGTCCATGATGTGGATGTGATAGAGGTGAAAAGTGCACCACATGTAGTTAAGAGCATGGACTTCGGGGTCAGATGGAGCTGGGATCAAATTGCACCTCTACTATTTACTGGTCTATGGTCTTGCACAAATGATTCGCCCTGAACTTCAGTCTCCTCTTCTATAAACTAGGGAAGACAATAGCATAACACCCAACGCATGGTTGTTTTGAGTCATAACGGGGTAATACCATAAAACACTTAGGACTGTGCTGGCAGTAACTCCATAGTACATGTTAGCTGATATCGAGACAGGCTGGGACCTGGGACCTGGGGCCCTTTGCTGCAGTGCTTGCACCTGGACAAACGTCTCCCCCAGCAACAAAATACAAAGAAAACTATAAGGGACTAAAACCTGTGTGCATGCACAGGTGGGGCAAATTATGGACAACAAGATACAAAAAGACCAAAAAAACCCAACTGCCACTTCTGAAGAGCCAGGAGCAAAAACAGAGTGTCAGCAGCAAAAGCAGGGTGCTACACATGACCCCTGCACTCAACACCACCAAAGGGGTAGACAGACCACCTACGCCATCCCTCCAGCCCGACCCCTGGACTCACCCCTGCCCTCACCCCAGATAAAGACCCAGCTCACCACCCCCCTCAGGGAGTGAGCAATGGAAACTTTCGACAAAATTCAGCACCCATTTATGACAAAAACCCTCCAGAAAGTAGGCATAGAGGGAACTTACCTCAACATGATAAAGGCCATATATGACAAACCACAGCCAACATTGTTCTCAGGGGTGAAAAACTGAAACCATTTCCCTGTAAGATCAGGAACAAGACAAGGTTGTCCACTCTCACCACTGTTTTTCAACATAGTTTTGAACGTTTTAGCCACAGCAATCAGAGAAGAAAAAGAAATAAAAGGAATCCAAATCAGAAAGGAAGAAGTAAAGCTGTCACTGTTTGCAGATGACATGATACTATACGTAGAGAATCCTAAAGGTGCTACCAGAAAACTACTAGAGCTAATCAATGAATTTGGTCAAGTAGCAGGATACAAAATTAATGCACAGAAATCCCTGGCATTCCTATACACTAACGATGAAAAATCTGAGAGTGAAATTAAGAAAACACTCCCATTTACCATTGCAACAAAAAGAATAAAATACCTAGGAATAAACCTACCTAAGGAGACAAAAGACCTGTATGCAGAAAACTATAAGATGCTGATGAAAGAAATTAAAGATGATACGAAGAGATGGAGAGATAGACCATGTTCTTGGATTGGAAGAATCAACATTGTGAAAATGACTATACTCCCCAAAGCAATCCACAGATTCCATGCAATCCCTATCAAACTACCAATGGCATTTTTCACAGAACTGGAACAAAAAATTTCACAATTTGTATGGCAACACGAAAGACCCCGAATAGCCGAAGCAATCTTGAGAAAGAAAAACGGAGCTGAAGGAATCAGGCTCCTGGACTTCAGACTATACTACAAAGCTACAGTCATCAAGACAGTATGGTACTGGCACAAAAACAGAAATATAGATCAATGGAACAGGCTAGAAAGCCCAGAGATAAACCCACGCGCATATGGTCACCTTATTTTTGATAAAGGAGGCAAGAATATGCAATGGAGAAAAGATAGCCTCTTCAATAAATGGTGCTGGGAAAACTGGACAGCTACATGTAAAAGAATG